>NC_059220.1:2044841-2074841 GCF_020615455.1 Coregonus clupeaformis
TTTTACATTTTAGTCATTTAGCAGACGCTCTTATCCAGAGCAATTAGGGTTAAGTGCCTTGCTCAAAGGCACATCGACACTGCCCTACGTTTCCACGTCACAAATCAAAATGCCAAACAGTTTATGGTCCTCAGACAATGAAGTCCTTTTAAGAGAGAGCGAGAGAGACCGAGAAATAGAGAAGTCAGGGGGAGCCTGAACTCCAGCTAAGATAAGCGTTCTTCTTTAAAACAGGCAGCTAATTTCCACCAGCGTGTCACAGGCGGCGCTCCTAGTGGCCAGAGACATTAATGCAGGGAAACTTAAAATCCATTTTACCTAATTTCTACCAGCGTGTCACATGTGCAACCAGAGGAAAAAACACTCTAGACCCCCTTTACTCCAGACACAGAGAAGCATACAAAGCTCTCCCTCGCCCTCCATTTGGCAAATCTAACCATAATTCTATCATCCTGATTCCTGCTTACAAGCAAAAACGAAAGCAGGAAGTATCAGTGACACGCTCAATATGGAAGTGGTCAGATGACAAAGATGCTACAGGACTGTTTTGCTGCACAGACTGGAATATGTTCCGGGATTCATCCAATGGCATTGAGGAGTATACCACCTCAGTCACCGGCTTCATCAATAAGTGCATCGACTACATCGTCCCCACAGTAACCGTACCTACATATCCCAACCAGAAGCCATGGATTACAGGCAACATCCGCACCGAGCTAAAGGCTAGAGCTGCCGCTTTCAAGGAGCGGGACATTAATCCGGACGCTTATAAGAAATCCCGCTATGCCCTCAGACGAACCATCAAACAGGCAAAGCGTCAATACAGGACTAAGATTGAATCCTACTACACCGGCTATGACGCTCGTCGGATGTGGCAGGGCTTGAAAAATATTACGGACTACAAAGGGAAACCCAGCCGCGAGCTGCCCAGTGACGCGAGCCTACCAGACGAGCTAAATGCCTTTTATGCTCGCTTCAAGGCAAGCAACACTGAAGCATGCATGAGAGCACCAGCTGTTCCGGACGACTGTGTGATCACGCTCTCCGTAGCAGATGTGAGCAAGACCTTTAAACAGGTCAACATTCACAAAGCCGCGGGGCCAGACGGATTACCAGGACGTTTACTCAAAGCATGCGCTGACCAACTGGCAAGTGTTGGTCAACATTTTCAACCTCTCCCTGACCGAGTCTGTAATACCAACATGTTTCAAACAGACCACCATAGTCCCTGTGGCCAAGAAAGTGAAGATAACCTGCCTAAATGACTACCGCCTCGTAGCACTCACGTCGGTAGCCATGAAGTGCTTTGAAAGGCTGGTCATGGCTCACATCAACACCATCATCCCAGAAACCCTAGACCCACTCCAATTCGCATACCGCCCCAACAGATCCACGGATGACGCAATCTTAATCTCACTCCACACTGCCCTTTTCCACCTGGACAAAAGGAACACCTATGTGAGAATGCTGTTCATTGACTACAGCTCAGCGTTCAACACCATAGTGCCCACAAAGCTCATCACTAAGCTAAGGACTCTGGGACTAAACACCTCCCTCTGCAACTGGATCCTAGACTTCCTGACGGGCCCCCCCAGGTGGTAAGGGTAGGCAACAACACATCTGCCACGCTGATCCTCAACACGGGGGCTCCTCAGGGGTGCGTGCTTAGTCCCCTCCTGCACTCCCTGCTCACCCACGACTCCAACACCATCATTAAGTTTGCTGACGACACAACAGTGGTAGGCCTGATCACCGACAACGATGAGACAGCCTATAGGGAGGAGGTCAGAGACCTGGCAGTGTGGTGCCAGGATAACAACCTCTCCCTCAATGTGAGCAAGACAAAGGAGCTGATCATGGACAATAGGAAAAGGAGGGCCGAACAGGCCCCCATTAACATCGACAGGGCTGAAGTGGAGCGGGTCGAGAGTTAAGTTCCTTGGTGTCCACATCACCAACAAACTATCATGGTCCAAACACACCAAGACAGTCGTGAAGAGGGCACGACAACACCTTTTCCCCCTCAGGAGACTGAAAAGATTTGGCTTGGGTCCCAAGATCCTCAAATAGTTCTATAGCTGCACCATCGAGAGCATCCTGACCGGTTGCATCACCGCCTGGTATGGCAACTGCTCGGCATCTGACCGTAAGGCACTACAGAGGGTAGTGCGTACGGCCCAGTACATCACTGGGGCCAAGCTTCCTGCCATCCAGGACCTCTATACCAGGCGGTGTCAGAGGAAGGCCCCAAAAATTGTCAAAGACTCCAGTCACCCAAGTCATAGACTGTTCTCTCTTGTACCGCACGGCAAGCGGTACCGGAGCGCTAAGTCTAGGACCAAAAGGCTCCTTAACATCTTCTACCCCCAAGCCATAAGACTGCTGAACAATTAATCAAATTGCCACCCGGACTATTTACATTGACCCCCCCTTTGTTTTTACACTGCTGCTACTCTAACTAGCACCTGCTAACAGATAAAACACCATACACTCTCAGGCAGACCTGGGTTCAAATGCTATTCACAAGAATGTACTAATACTGTATCTGTGCTTGACTGAGCGTGCCAGTTGCAATGGAACCAATAGAACAGTTCAAAAGAAGAGAACACTAAAAGTATTTGAAAGACTTCGAATCATGTTTGAACCCTGTCGGTCTCAGTATGGTAGTGAGAGTTCAGAGAGAGAGGCTGACCATGTGTAGTAACTCAGAGAGAGAGAGAGAGAGAGAGGCTGACCATGTGTAGTAACTCAGAGAGAGAGAGAGAGGCTGACCATGTGTAGTAACTCAGAGAGAGAGAGAGGCTGACCATGTGTAGTAACTCAGAGAGAGAGAGAGAGGCTGACCATGTGTAGTAACTCAGAGAGAGAGAGAGAGAGGCTGACCATGTGTAGTAACTCAGAGAGAGAGAGAGGCTGACCATGTGTAGTAACTCAGAGAGAGAGAGAGGCTGACCATGTGTAGTAACTGAGAGAGAGAGGCTGACCATGTGTAGTAACTCAGAGAGAGAGAGAGAGAGAGAGAGAGAGAGGCTGACCATGTGTAGTAACTCAGAGAGAGAGAGAGAGGCTGACCATGTGTAGTTACTCAGAGAGAGAGGCTGACCATGTGTAGTAACTCAGAGAGAGAGAGAGGCTGACCATGTGTAGTAACTCAGAGAGAGAGAGAGGCTGACCATGTGTAGTAACTCAGAGAGAGAGAGAGGCTGACCATGTGTAGTAACTCAGAGAGAGAGAGAGAGAGGCTGACTATGTGTAGTAACTGAGAGAGAGAGAGAGAGGCTGGCCATGTGTAGTAACTCAGAGAGAGAGAGAGGCTGACCATGTGTAGTAACTCAGAGAGAGAGAGAGGCTGACCATGTGTAGTAACTGAGAGAGAGAGAGAGAGGCTGACCATGTGTAGTAACTGAGAGAGAGAGAGAGAGGCTGGCCATGTGTAGTAACTGAGAGAGAGAGAGAGAGGCTGACCATGTGTAGTAACTGAGAGAGAGAGAGAGAGGCTGGCCATGTGTAGTAACTGAGAGAGAGAGAGAGGCTGGCCATGTGTAGTAACTCAGAGAGAGAGAGAGGCTGACCATGTGTAGTAACTCAGAGAGAGAGAGAGGCTGACCATGTGTAGTAACTGAGAGAGAGAGAGAGGCTGACCATGTGTAGTAACTGGAGAGAGAGAGAGGCTGAACTGTGTAACACACTATGGGAGCGTTTCAGTTCAGCTCCTTATATAGACTGGTTCATGGGCGGCCCGAACCCAAACCCACAAGGTGATAGAGGAGGAGGACGATGAGGAGAGGAGAGAGAGAAGGAAAGAGAAGAGGGGGGAAGAGATGAGGAGAAAATAGAGCAGAGATAAATTAGATACAAAAAAACATAAAAATAGATAAGAAAATAGGAATGATTCTAAATACAACCCTATATAGTTATCCAGTGAACCTACAGTACACCACACCAGATGATGACACCACACTCATGAAATGCATGATGAAGACCTATCGGTGGCATATCGTTGGACAACCAGCTTACCTGCGCCTTGTGTGTGTGTGTGTGTGTGTGTGTGTAGAAAGTGTGCGTCCCAAATGGGACCCTATTCCCTATGTAGGTGCACTACTTTCTACCAGAGCCCCTGTGAGTAGTGCACTACATAGGGAATAGGGTGCGATTTGGGACACGGCCCTTTGTGTCACAGCAGTTTAAAGTCAGTAAGATGATATCAGCTGTCATTACTGTTCATAACATCTCTTATGTAATGGTTACGACGGGTTATGTAGGCTTTACGACGGGTTATGTAGGCCTTACGACGGGTTATGTAGGCTTTACGACGGGTTCTGTAGGCTTTACGACGGGTTATGTAGGCTTTACGACGGGTTATGTAGGCCTTACGACGGGTTATGTAGGCTTTACGACGGGTTATGTAGGCCTTACGACGGGTTATGTAGGCTTTACGACGGGTTATGTAGGCCTTTACGACGGGTTATGTAGGCCTTTACGACGGGTTATGTAGGCTGCTTTACGACGGGTTATGTAGGCTTTACGACGGGTTATGTAGGCTTTACGACGGGTTATGTAGGCCTTACGACCGGGTTATGTAGGCCTTACGACGGGTTATGTAGGCCTTACGACGGGTTATGTAGGCTTTACGACGGGTTATGTAGGCTTTACGACGGGTTATGTAGGCTTTACGACGGGTTATGTAGGCTTTACGACGGGTTATGTAGGCTTTACGACGGGTTATGTAGGCTTTACGACGGGTTATGTAACGGTTATGTAGGCTTTACGACGGGTTATGTAGGCCTTACGACAGAGGGTTCAAAGTAAAGTGCGACCAACATTTCATGTTTTTTTGTAAACCCTTGAACCAACATGACATATTTAGACCATGTTATTTACTACCCTGAATAAACTTGGAGAGTCACAATTTAGACCTTTTCAGAGCGCAAAAGTCTCCAGAGCTTCAAGTCCACCTGCATATGGTCATAAACCTAATATGTTTTACAGACTGATGGGGGGGTCTCTGGTAGTTTCAAATGTATAGACAACAACGGAGAAGGCACTTTGTTTATTTGTGAACCGGCATCTGTTATTCTTTTGAAAATCACAAACTGCGTATCAGATCACTTGTGCAATCTTGCTCAAGAAGGAGGATTGTTGTCCTTTCAGACGTATTTGTAATAGAGGATGACACAATATAATGCTAGAGGTTATCCAACGTTTTAATGGTCATTTACTGGCAGCCAGCAGTTACCTGTAACTTACTGTTAGAAAAACCAGGACATTACAGTAAACGTTGGTTTAACAGTACATTACAGTAAACGTTGGTTTAACAGTACATTACAGTAAACGTTGGTTTAACAGTACATTACAGTAAACGTTGGTTTAACAGGACATTACAGTAAACGTTGGTTTAACAGGACATTACAGTAAACGTTGGTTTAACAGTACATTACAGTAAACGTTGGTTTAACAGGACATTACAGTAAACGTTGGTTTAACAGGACATTACAGTAAACGTTGGTTTAACAGTACATTACAGTAAACGTTGGTTTAACAGTACATTACAGTAAACGTTGGTTTAACAGTACATTACAGTAAACGTTGGTTTAACAGGACATTACAGTAAACGTTGGTTTAACAGTACATTACAGTAAACGTTGGTTTAACAGTACATTACAGTAAACGTTGGTTTAACAGTACATTACAGTAAACGTTGGTTTAACAGTACATTACAGTAAACGTTGGTTTAACAGTACATTACAGTAAACGTTGGTTTAACAGTACATTACAGTAAACGTTGGTTTAACAGGACATTACAGTAAACGTTGGTTTAACAGGACATTACAGTAAACGTTGGTTTAACAGTACATTACAGTAAACGTTGGTTTAACAGGACATTACAGTAAAGCGTTGGTTTAACAGTACATTACAGTAAACGTTGGTTTAACAGTACATTACAGTAAACGTTGGTTTAACAGTACATTACAGTAAACGTTGGTTTAACAGGACATTACAGTAAACGTTGGTTTAACAGTACATTACAGTAAACGTTGGTTTAACAGTACATTACAGTAAACGTTGGTTTAACAGGACATTACAGTAAATGTTGGTTTAACAGTACATTACAGTAAACGTTGGTTTAACAGTACATTACAGTAAACGTTGGTTTAACAGGACATTACAGTAACGTTGGTTTAACGGACATTACAGTAAACGTTGGTTTAACAGGACATTACAGTAAACGTTGGTTTAACAGGACATTACAGTAAACGTTGGTTTAACAGTACATTACAGTAAACGTTGGTTTAACAGGACATTACAGTAAACGTTGGTTTAACAGGACATTACAGTAAACGTTGGTTTAACAGGACATTACAGTAAACGTTGGTTTAACAGTACATTACAGTAAACGTTGGTTTAACAGTACATTACAGTAAACGTTGGTTTAACAGTACATTACAGTAAACGTTGGTTTACCAGGACATTACAGTAAACGTTGGTTTAACAGTACATTACAGTAAACGTTGGTTTAACAGTACATTACAGTAAACGTTGGTTTAACAGGACATTACAGTAAACGTTGGTTTAACAGTACATTACAGTAAACGTTGGTTTAACAGGACATTACAGTAAACGTTGGTTTAACAGGACATTACAGTAAACGTTGGTTTAACAGGACATTACAGTAAACGTTGGTTTAACAGTACATTACAGTAAACGTTGGTTTAACAGTACATTACAGTAAACGTTGGTTTAACAGTACATTACAGTAAACGTTGGTTTAACAGGACATTACAGTAAACGTTGGTTTAACAGTACATTACAGTAAACGTTGGTTTAACAGTACATTACAGTAAACGTTGGTTTAACAGGACATTACAGTAAACGTTGGTTTACCAGGACATTACAGTAAACGTTGGTTTAACAGTACATTACAGTAAACGTTGGTTTAACAGGACATTACAGTAAACGTTGGTTTACCAGGACATTACAGTAAACGTTGGTTTAACAGTACATTACAGTAAACGTTGGTTTAACAGGACATTACAGTAAACGTTGGTTTAACAGGACATTACAGTAAAGTTTCCTCATTTTGTTGTGTTACAGCCTTTAATTAAAAAAAATGGATTAAAATGAGATTGTGTCACTGGCCTAGACACAATAACCGATAATGTCAATGTGGAATTATGCTTTTAGAAATGTTTACAAGTTAATTAAAAATGAAAATCTGAAATGTCTTGGGTCAATAAGTATTCATCCCCTTTGTTATGGCAAGCCTAAATAACTTCAGGAGTAAAAATGTGCTTCGCAAGTCACATAAGTTACATGGACTCACTCTGTGTGCAATAATAGTGTTTAACATGATTTTTGTACCCCACACATACAGGTAATTTTAAGGTCCCTCAGTCGAGCAGTGAATTTCAAACACAGATTCAACCACAAAGACCACTGAGGTTTTCCAATGCCTCGCAAAGAAGAGCACCTATTGGTAAAAAAAATAAAAAATTAAGCTGACATTGAATATCCCTTTGAGCATGGTGAAGTTATTAATTACACTTTGGATGGTGTATCAATACACCCAATCACTACAAAGATACAGGCGTCCTTCCTAACTCAGTTGCCGGAGAGGAAGGAAACCGCTCAGGGATTTCACCATGATGCCAACGGTGACTTTAAAACAGTTACAGAGTATAATGGCTGTGATACGAGAAAACTGAGGTGGAGGACCAAGGCGCAGCGTTGAAGGTGAACATATTTTATTTAATAGAGTAATCACCCGAACAAAACAACAAACGATACGTGCAGTCCTACGGTACAAACCAAAAGGAACAAGATCCCACAACCACTGTGGGAAAACAGCCTGTCTAAATATGGTTCCCAATCAGAGACAACCAGCAACAGCTGACACTCGTTGCCTCTGATTGGGAACCACTCTGGCCAACATAGAAATACAACTACCTGAAAAACCAATGGAAACTCACACCCTGGCTCAACATACAAGTGTCCCCAGAGCCAGGGCGTGACAATACTAACCTAATTGACAGAGTGAAAAGGAAGCCTGTACAGCAAAAAAATATTCAAAAACATGCAACTTGTTTGCAATAAGGCACTAAAATAAAACTGCAAAAATGTGGCAAAGAAATGAACTTTGTCCTGAATACAAAGCGTTATGTTTGGGGCAAATCCAACACAATACATCACTATACCACTACATATGTTTAAGCATGGTGGTGGCTGCATCATGTTATGTATGCTTGTCATCGGCAAGGACTAGGGAGTTTTTTTAGGATAAAAAGAAACGGAATAGAGCTAAGCACAGGCAAAATCCCAGAGGAAAACCTGGTTCAGTCTGCTTTCAAACAGACACTGGGAGACTAATTCACCTTCAAGCAGGACAATAACCTAAAACACAAGGCCAAATATACACTGGAGTAGCTTACCAAGAAGACAGTGAATGTTCCTGAGTGGCCTAGTTACAGTTTTGACTTAAAAATGGCTGTCTAGCAATGATTTAACAACCAACTTGACAGAGTTTGATAATTTAAAAATAATAATGTGCAAATATTGTACAATCCAGGTGTGCAAAGCTCTTAGAGACAAATTCAGAAAGAAACAGCTGTAATCACTGCCAAAGGTGATTCTAACATATATATTGACTCAGGGGTTGAATACTTATAAAAAAATCAAGATATATTTGTTTAATTTGTCATTCATGTTTTACAAACTGTTAGAATTTCTCTTCCAGGTTGACAGAGTATTTTGAGTAGATCATTGACATAAAATTACAATGAAATCCATTTTAATCCCTTTCTTCTCTGCAGATCCTCTCAAGCTCTGTCAGGTTGGATGGGGAGCGTTGCTGTACAGCTATTTTCAGGTCTCTCCAGAGATGTTCGATCGGGTTCAAGTCCGGGCTCTGGCTGGGCCACTCAAGGACATTCAGAGACTAGTCCCGAAGCCACTCCTGCTTTTTCTTGGCTGTTTGCTTAGAGTCGTTGTCCTGTTGGAAGGTGAACCTTCGCCCCAGTCTGAGGTCCTGAGCGCTCTGGAGCAGGTTTTCATCAAGGATCTCTCTGTACTTTGCTCCGTTCATCTTTCCCTCGATCCTGACTAGTCTCCCAGTCCCTGCCACTTAAAAATATCCCCACAGCATGATGCTGCCACTAGAGTCGATATGAAACATGTATTCTACAAAATGAGATTAGGAACTAGGAATATAGAAGCAATGCTGTTGTTGAAGTGGTCAATGCAGCTATGTATGGCATTCAACAAGATATTGAAATGGAGTTAAACAACGCTAACCTGTGGCTGTAGAAGTCCCTGTAACACATTTTAACAGTCATCCCTGCCCACTAACAATCATCATTCAGGACCACTATCCCACCACCAGATAGACAGACAGACAGACCACTATCCCACTACCAGACAGACAGACCACTATCCCACTACCAGACAGACAGACCACTATCCCACCACCAGATAGACAGACAGACCACTATCCCACCACCAGATAGACAGACCACTATCCCACCAAGACCACTACCAGATATACAGACCACTATCCAACCAAGACCACTACCAGACAGACAGACCACTATCCCACCAAGACCACTACCATATATACAGACCACTATCCCACCAAGACCACTACCAGACAGACAGACCACTATCCCACCAAGACCACCAGATATAGAGACCACTATCCCACCAAGACCACCAGATATAGAGACCACTATCCCACCAAGTCCACCAGATATAGAGACGAAAGATACATTATTTTATTTCTAGGTCCATTTTCTGGGGAAGCCTGGTTTCCCTTGGCAGCCGTGAATATAAGCCAGTGGATAAACAGTCATCCAGGCCCTCCATCCCCTCACCACTGTTATGACAGAAGTATAGGGCGGGATCTGGGTTTGTCTGTACTCTGTCTGTGATGAGGAAAAACAATTACGTTTTGACCCACTTAAATGTAATACTATGATTCAATCCAATTTCTGCTTACTACAAGTCTAGTACTATTGACCTACACTAGTAGTACTTTAAAACAACCAGGAACAACAGTTGATAAACCCATCTGGGCCTATTCATGAAAAAGATACAATTTCAACAGGGCATAACATTGTGCAAACGTTTGTTTTGAATTGGTGCTCACCATGACAGGTCCCATCTTCTGCCAGGGCGTATCCCAGGAGGCAGGGGGCGGAGCGGCTTACGATGGGGTAGCTGGGTGCCACGGGGCCAGGAGGGGGTGGCAGAGGGTAAGGGTATGGGGACCCTCCACCACCACCCCGGGGGTAGCTAGGCTGGCTGTACAGCCCCCGGGGGACGCAGAGATAGCCGCCGTTCTGGTTCACACACTGCATGTCCCCTCTGCAGGCGTCCGGTACCGTACGACACTCGTCAATGTCTAGAGAGGAATGAACGTTAGTTACGGTAAGAATAAGGGATTAACTTTATTGTTCCAGAGTGGAACACAAAGTAAACGATCCTGCCTTCAAAACACAGCCTATAAAGATACAGAATGAATGGAAGGAGTGATTCAACTCACCAACACATACTCTCGCTCTGCGGTCATAGGCGAACCCCTCTGTGCAGGTCTTCGTGACAGAGTAGGAAAGAGCAGATGGCCAGGAGCATTATTCAGACAACCACCGAGTGACAGCAAAAACAATCACTACAGTTTTGCTAAGGTGATTTAATTTGAAGAACGTGAAACACTTGGAACATTGCAGTAACTTAGTTTCATTCATTGTCATATCTTGTTCATCGTTCATAATCTTTCACTGAAGCTGTAGCCTACTTCTGTCCAACACTTTACTCATCTCTTTGCAGATCCGTGCAGGAATGAATATAACGCAGACAGGCAGGCAGGCAGACAGACAGACAGGCAGGCAGGCAGACAGACACAACAGACAGGCAGGCAGACAGGCAGACAGACAGACAGGCAGGCAGACAGGCAGACAGGCAGACAACAGACAGGCAGACACAACAGACAGGCAGACAGACAGGCAGACAGACAGGCAGACAGGCAGACAGACAGGCAGACAGACAGGCAGACAGACAGGCAGGCAGACATCACACTTTAAGAAATACCACGAGAGAAAGAAAAGTCTGTTTTACCTGACCATTTCCAGACTGGACGCTGAATAAAGCCAACACCAGAACTGTCAACATTCTGAAAATATAGTTGTTGTTTTTTTTGTCAGGAATAGACTTCATTCCACAAGGATGCATAATGCCATTGCCCACCTAAAGCCAATTTTAGGCTCCTGTATTATTATTCAATGGGACAAATACGTAGTATAAAGGCTGTTTTAAAAGGACCAGGATACATCAACGACTGCTTGTGCATGAGTATGATGCTGTTGGTGATCTAAAAGTAAATACATTGCTCTGGCTAGAAGAAAAAAAACTTGGTCAAAACTGTTTCACAACCGACATCATCCACTAACCTTGAGTAAGTCAAGACATTCAAGCCACGCACGTCAAAAAGCATAGTCTATGGATCCCGTTGATCGACTCAAGACGACCCCAAAAACCAGGATTTTATTAACAGCTGTCCAGTCGACCCAATGCCTCGATATATGGACCAACGGTACGTGGAATGTATTTCAAAACGGTCTGGTCTACTCCCCCCCTTTCTTCCGGCTGTACAGATAGTTTAGCAAATGAACGGGTCCCCGAGCACTTCTGACAACAGCTGGAATCAATTACTGAGAGACCGCCCCCTCACCAAGGCGCGTGGAGGGGAGGGGAGAGCAATAGGCCAACTAGGGTGACCTCATTTAAAATACCCAAAGGCGGGACAACAGGATGAGTTTACAGGACAACAGGATGAGTTTACAGGACAACAGGATGAGTTTACAGGACAACAGGATGAGTTTACAGGACAACAGGATGAGTTTACAGGACAACAGGATGAGTTTACAGGACAACAGGATGAGTTTACGGGACAGTGTAGTAGCCTGCATGCAAGAAAAATGTTTTTTTTGTCAACAAGATATGCCAAATAAGTCAGATTTGACCTTTCAGACACAAGTCACATGGCCAGGAATCACATTTGTATCCGATTTCAGACCACCTAGGGTGGTGTCTTGAAATATCAGATTCCATATACTTTGTAAGTTCAGACTGCAGGAAAAAGAACAGATTCGAATTTGAGATGCACATTTTTATTTTATTTGAGTCACTTCAAACTGCAAGTGTGAACAAGGCTTTAGTCTAACTTGTATCTATTTGTTATTTTTTAACATTTTACTGCAGTGGGCTAAATCAGGGTCACACAGAGTGATTCTTGGTAGTCTTAAACAAATCTAATTGAAACAAAAGTATACACCTCACACACATGGTTATGGGGCTTTAAAAAAAAAACTAGACACCTGTACCATGTCAGATATAGAGTTGAAATGTATTACATTTTGAGTTTGCATCCCAACATTACACTTTATATACATCACAGACGGCGGGTTTTTGAAAGAATGTTTATGAATTATGAAAAATCTGAATACAATTCAATCCATGAGGCCACTTGGTCATTTGACTGCAGGAAAGGGCTATGACATGTGACAGGGACACACATGATATATCATATTCTATATGTTCTGTTGTCTTCTATTCTGTCTGGTTCTGTTTGATTCTATTCTGTCTGGTTCTGTTTAATTCTATTCTGTCTGGTTCTGTTTGATTATATTCTGTCTGGTTCTGTTTGATTATATTCTATTGTCTGGTTCTGTACAAAGTGACTGTCTACCTCCTGCACATATAATTAATCTAGCCTTATTGCGTTGACATAGTAAGGCTTGCCTTAGTCTGGGACTAAATATCTGGGCTTTCACCAGAGGCCTTACATGGCAGTGGTGCTTCAGTAAACACAGGTGGGTCTCACCTATCAACACAACACCGTCCACTGTTACTCTGTCAGTTCTGCAATATATGATCATTCTTTCCATCACTGTACAAGGCATATTTTAAAACCTAGCTGGAGGGTGTATTTTGTGGCAAACACTATTCATTGCATAAGCAAGGCTATATAAGGCTGCTAAACGGTTGTATCTCACGTTTATATAATAATACAACGCCCTCCTCCGGTCTCCCTTTTCGGCAAATCAGATCGCTCCTCCATTCTGCTCCTCCCCACCTATAGGCAGAAACTTCAACTGGAAGCTCCTGTGGTAAGACTGTTCAATGTTGGTCTGACCAATCGAAATCTATGCTTCAAGTTTGTTTTGATCACGTGGTATGGGAAATGTTCCGGGTCGCCTCTGAGAACAGTATCGACGTATACACTGGGCGGGAATCGATTATGCTGAGCCATGGGCCACCGGTCTGTGGCGTGAAGGTAGCATGGTGCATCGTCCAATAAGCATACAACATCTCTGTTCCAAAAAAGTAATGTTTGAATTTGATCAAAAGCAATTACGTTTCCATGGGAAAACACACAATCCTACTAATTATTACACATGCTTAATTACGTCACTTTTGTTTTGAGCCGACTTCACCGTTGGAGAGAGCGGGGCACTTGGCTCACGCCCGGGAGGCAGCCCGGTTCCAAAACTAATGCAATCAACTTTCACCCGGTGCAAAACACGCCTACCCGGGCCAGATTAATCTAATTCCCTCAATGACTCAGTGACTGAGTTCATCAGGAAGTGCATAGAGGATGTTGTTCCCACTGTGACGATTAAAACTTATCCAAACCAAAAACTGTGGATAGATAGCAGCATTCACGCAAAACTGAAAGCATGAACCACCGCATTTCATTATGGCAAGGTGACTGTGAACATGGATGTGTACAAACAGACCAGCTATGACCTCCGTAAGGCAATCAGAGGCAAAACGACAGTACAGGGACAAAGTGGCGTTGCAATTCAATGGCTCAGACACAAGACATATATGG
This sequence comes from Coregonus clupeaformis, assembly GCF_020615455.1. Classification (NCBI taxonomy): domain Eukaryota; kingdom Metazoa; phylum Chordata; class Actinopteri; order Salmoniformes; family Salmonidae; genus Coregonus; species Coregonus clupeaformis. The sequence goes on from NC_059220.1 coordinate 2,058,724, forward strand.
CAGGGACTCCAGATAATCACAGCGTATAAAGGGATAGCCTGCCACGTCGCGACACAACTGCCTCGCTCCCAGACGAGCTAAACACCGCCCACTACGAGGAAAACAACACTGAGCAGCCGACGCGAGGACTGTGTGCTCTCGTTTTCTCTGTGGCCGATGTGAGTAAGACATTTAAGCGTGTTAACCCCTGCAAGGCTGCCTGCCCAGACGGCATCCCAAGCCGCGTCCTCAGAGCATATTAAATCTTTCCCTATCCCAGCCAGAAACAGCAGGGGGTCAAACTGAAGAACCCAGTTCCTACATTTGAATATAAAATTGATTTGATCAAACAAAACTATGCTACATTTTATCTCTGGGACCCTCAGGATGACAAATCAGAGCAAGATTACTGAATTTAAGTACATTATTTACCTTCAGAGGTGAATGTATCAAACCAGTTGCCGTGATAAGTTTTTTGTTGTTGTGCACTCTCCTCAAACAATAGCATGGTATTTTTAGAGGCTAGTTGTTCCGAGTTGCAGCGTATACAGAGGCTAGTTGTTCTGAGTTGCAGCGTATACAGAGGCTAGTTGTTCTGAGTTGCAGCGTATACAGAGGCTAGTTGTTCTGAGTTGCAGCGTATACAGAGGCTAGTTGTTCTGAGTTGCAGCGTATACAGAGGCTAGTTGTTCTGAGTTGCAGCGTATACAGAGGCTAGTTGTTCTGAGTTGCAGCGTAAACAGAGGCTAGTTGTTCTGAGTTGCAGCGTATACAGAGGCTAGTTGTTCTGAGTTGCAGCGTATAGAGGCTAGTTGTTCCGAGTTGCAGCGTATACAGAGGCTAGTTGTTCTGAGTTGCAGCGTATACAGAGGCTAGTTGTTCTGAGTTGCAGCGTACAGAGGCTAGTTGTTCTGAGTTGCAGCGTATACAGAGGCTAGTTGTTCTGAGTTGCAGCGTATACAGAGGCTAGTTGTTCTGAGTTGCAGCGTATACAGAGGCTAGTTGTTCTGAGTTGCAGCGTATACAGAGGCTAGTTGTTCTGAGTTGCAGCGTATACAGAGGCTAGTTGTTCTGAGTTGCAGCGTATACAGAGGCTAGTTGTTCTGAGTTGCAGCGTACAGAGGCTAGTTGTTCTGAGTTGCAGCGTATACAGAGGCTAGTTGTTCTGAGTTGCAGCGTATACAGAGGCTAGTTGTTCTGAGTTGCAGCGTATACAGAGGCTAGTTGTTCTGAGTTGCAGCGTATAGAGGCTAGTTGTTCTGAGTTGCAGCGTATACAGAGGCTAGTTGTTCTGAGTTGCAGCGTATAGAGGCTAGTTGTTCTGAGTTGCAGCGTACAGAGGCTAGTTGTTCTGAGTTGCAGCGTATAGAGGCTAGTTGTTCTGAGTTGCAGCGTATAGAGGCTAGTTGTTCTGAGTTGCAGCGTATACAGAGGCTAGTTGTTCTGAGTTGCAGCGTATACAGAGGCTAGTTGTTCTGAGTTGCAGCGTATACAGAGGCTAGTTGTTCTGAGTTGCAGCGTATACAGAGGCTAGTTGTTCTGAGTTGCAGCGTATACAGAGGCTAGTTGTTCTGAGTTGCAGCGTATACAGAGGCTAGTTGTTCTGAGTTGCAGCGTATACAGAGGCTAGTTGTTCTGAGTTGCAGCGTATACAGAGGCTAGTTGTTCTGAGTTGCAGCGTATACAGAGGCTAGTTATTCTGAGTTGCAGCGTATAGAGGCTAGTTGTTCTGAGTTGCAGCGTATACAGAGGCTAGTTGTTCTGAGTTGCAGCGTATAGAGGCTAGTTGTTCTGAGTTGCAGCGTATACAGAGGCTAGTTGTTCTGAGTTGCAGCGTATACAGAGGCTAGTTGTTCTGAGTTGCAGCGTATACAGAGGCTAGTTGTTCTGAGTTGCAGCGTATACAGAGGCTAGTTGTTCTGAGTTGCAGCGTATACAGAGGCTAGTTGTTCTGAGTTGCAGCGTATACAGAGGCTAGTTGTTTCTTTGCTGAGGAGGTCATGGTGGAAAATGGTACAAATTCAAAATACCTGGAGATACTTGTGGAGATCATGAAACATATTAAGCCGATAAATCAGTGGTTTTTGGCTCAAACTCATAGGTAGCGGCTCAAATGGCACCCGATTCCCTATGAAGTGCACTACTTTAGACCAGAGAATGGCACCCGATTCCCTATGAAGTGCACTACTTTAGACCAGAGAATGGCACCCGATTCCCTATGAAGTGCACTACTTTAGACCAGAGAATGGCACCCGATTCCCTATGAAGTGCACTACTTTTGACCGGAACCCTACGGGACCTGTACAGGGAATAGGGTGCAATTTGAGACGCTGACAATAGCTTCAACTCAAAAGGAGGAGACAGACCTACATACATTTTGAGGGGATAGTAATACCTTTATTTTATCAAAACAACCAACATAGAAAGTCACTCGTTCTTCTGATCAATAATTATTTGAGTCTTCTTCAATTTTTAGGGTTTTTCTAATAATGCATTAACACTTCTCGATCTGAGGCTGCATCTTTAAACATCTGTTTTGGGGAGTATGAGGATATATCATTTCAATATTATTTGACTATTTTACCTCAGAAGTATCGGTGAAAATAATTTTCCTGCAGTTGACTGTAGAGGATATTCCTAGAAAAACTTGACAGAGTCGGCTAGACATCAGGTAAAGCTTTTTAATGTGCAGTTGTTGTTTTTACAACTTTGTAAATATATATTATTTATAATTTACAAACCAAAATCACATACCTATCTTAATAGCAAAATTGGTAGGCGCTTTAGACAGTACTTTCAGAACTGCCTTAAGTGTCTACAAATATGAAAAATACCACCCATTTACACACATATTAATATTAATATATATATATAATTATATAATAGCACTGTATGTTTAATACATACAGCAGTGTTATATAATGCGTCCCAAATTGTACCCTATTCCCTATAGTGCATTACATTTGACCAAGGTTCTGGTAGGTAGATTAGGGTGCCATTTTGCCGGATCAGACAGATTATACTGAAGTCCTATGGCTAAAATAAAAGAAAACAAAAACATAAAAATGAAGAAACTCCTACATCCTCAATTGGTTCAAGCGGTCATATTTAGTAGTACGCCCGAGATGTTCTTCCTCACTCACACACGTTACACAGCTATACACAGGAGTCACACACACACAAGTTCCCCTCGTTGTTCAATGCATAAACAGTAACAATACTGTGGCAGAAAGACCGAGTGAGTGGGAGGGACATTGAACAGCAAGTCCTGATTCTACCTCATCTCCTTAAAAGCAGCAATCTGTAGTTCAAACAACCAAAAAAACGTATGTACCGACACAGATTGCCCCTTTAATAGTGCCAATGAAACGTCGACCCCTTCTAAAGAATAAGACGACAAACTGACAGTAAATCAGAGAGGGTCTGCCTGACATGTCCTGCCGTGTGGAAGTTAGTAGAACCATCATCCTGTGTGGAAGTCAGTAGAACCATCATCCTGTGTGGAAGTTAGTAAAACCATCATCCTGTGTGGAAGTTGGAAGAAAGAAAGGAGCACACTGTTATAATGTTCCTGCTCCCTTCATCTCAGTCTATGTAGTGTCAACACTCCTGATTGGACGAGGAGCTTTGAGTGACAGGCCGTGGCTCCAATCACTGCTTGAGTAAGTCTTTGAGCACCTGCCCTCCGCTCTCAGCAGAGACGGGCACGGGGGTGAAGGTAGGCAGGTTGTCTGAGATGGGTTTCATTAGGAGGTGGTGGTGGTGTCCTCCCCCCGACACACTGGAACTACCACTCCCATGATGCATCAGTGGTACGGCCGCAGAGCGGGGAGCCAGGAAAGGGTTGGACTCCCCGGCTGCTCTCTGTCCCCTGCCGGCTGCCGCCCCTCCTGAGAAGGAAAGAGAGGTTAGAGGTCGGAATAAGGGGTTGAGATGGTCCGGAACCTACGCTTGAGGTTTGTTTGTTTACTTAAGAAATAAACAAAAACAAACAAGTCTGCTCTTATCCTTCTAGACCTGTCTGCTGCCTTTGATACTGTGAACCTCCTCTCCACCCTCTCCGAGTTGGGCATCTCCGGCGCTGCTCACTCTTGGATTGCGTCCTACCTAACAGGTCGCTCCTACCAGGTGGCGTGGCGAGAATCTGTCTCCGCACCACGTGCTCTCACCACTGGTGTTCCCCAGGGCTCAGTTCTAGGCCCTCTCCTATTCTCGCTATACACCAAGTCACTTGGCTCTGTCATATCCTCACATGGCCTCTCCTATCATTGCTACGCAGACGACACACAATTCATTTTCTCCTTCCCCCTTCTGATAACCAGGTGGCGAATCGCATCTCTGCATGTCTGGCAGACATATCAGTGTGGATGTCGGATCACCACCTCAAGCTGAACCTCTGCAAGATGGAGCTGCTCTTCCTCCCGGGGAAGGACTGCCCGCTCCATGATCTCGCCATCATGGTTGACAACACCATTGTGTCCTCCTCCCAGAGTGCAAAGAACCTTGGCGTGACCCTAGACAACACCCTGTCGTTCTCCGCTAACATCAAAGCGGTGACCCGATCCTGCAGGTTCATGCTCTACAACATTCGCAGAGTGCGACCCTGCCTTACACAGGAAGCTGCACAGGTCCTAATCCAGGCACTTGTCATCTCCCGTCTGGATTACTGCAACTCGCTGTTGGCTGGGCTCCCTGCCTGTGCCATTAAACCCCTACAACTTATCCAGAACGCTGCAGCCCGTCTGGTGTTCAACCTTCCCAAGTTCTCTCATGTCACCCCGCTCCTCCGCACACTCCACTGGCTTCCAGTTGAGGCTCGCATCTACTACAAGACCATGGTGCTTGCCTACGGAGCTGTGAGGGGAACGGCACCTCCTTACCTTCAGGCTCTGATCAGACCCTACACCCAAACGAGGGCACTACGTTTATCCACCTCTGGCCTGCTGGCTCCCCTTCCTCTGAGGAAGCACAGTTCCCGCTCAGCCCAGTCAAAACTGTTCGCTGCTCTGGCACCCCAATGGTGGAACAAGCTCCCTCACGACGCCAGGACAGCGGAGTCACTCACCACCTTCCGGAGACACTTGAAAACCTACCTCTTTAAGGAATACCTGGAATAGTATAAAAGTAATCCTTCTACCCCCCCTCCCCCACCCCTCCATTTAAATAAATAAATAAAACACGTGGTTGTCCCACTGGCTACCATAAGTTGAATGCACCAATTTGTAAGTCGCTCTGGATAAGAGCGTCTGCTAAATGACGTAAATGTAAAAAGTCCCTACAGAGGTTCTGGCTAGGGGTGAGACTGAGGGCAGAGGAGTCTGGGTAGAGGAGTCTGGGTAGAGGAGTCTGGGTAGGGATGATATTCTGAACGATCCCTCTGGGAGCAACTGCTGCCTAGCCGTCTCCCACTGTAAATCATCCATGCCACACACAGGTGCTAACGCTCCCGCTCAACCCTGGCCAAGTTCTTCATATTTCATGCCACATGGGTCCTTCTGCCCTCAGTCTCAACCCTACACTGCCCACCTAAACTTCACCATGGAACAATATTACCATGACAACATTACTTCACCATGGAGCAATATTACCATGACAACATTACCTTCTGGATGTTGAGCCCAGGCTGAGCTGGTGGTCCTCCCAGGGGGCGGGGCACTGAGAGGTTTGATGTCATAGACAGGAAGTCTGGGGGCAGGGAGCGCCGGCCTAGACTCCACCTCCAGGAACTTCACAAACATCTCAGAGAATGACTGGAAAAAGAAGAACAGAGGAGATGAGAGAAGAAGAAGAGGAGATCGGAGAAGAAGAACAGAAGATCAGAGTAGCGTAGCTAGGTACCAAAGTTAGTTTAGGTACGTGTGCGTATCTGTGTGTGTCTATATCTGTGTGTGTGTGTGTGTGTGTGTGCATGCATACTGTCCATATACTCACGTTGTTGAAGCCCTCCTGGGATGCTCCAGGTCTCTGTGGTGTGTTGGGGACACTCTGTACAGCTCTGCCTCCCAACCAGCTGGACACCCAGCCTCCGGCACCATGGCCTCCCTCCTCCTCCAACATCTACAACGACAAAGGTTAGAGGTCAGAGTTGACGATTAGTCCGAGCCAGAGTGAGGTGACCACCAGTCAGGGATAGAGGTCACGTAGTGGTAGAGAGTCGACTCCAGAATAGTTGATTCCTCGACTCCTTGACCACCGAGAGCAGGAGTCGACTCCAAAGACTCTGATAGCAGGAGTCGGAGTCGACTCCAAAGACTCTGATAGCAGGAGTCGGAGTCGACTCCAAAGACTCTGATAGCAGGAGTCGGAGTCGACTCCAAAGACTCTGATAGCAGGAGTCGGAGTCGACTCCAAAGACTCTGATAGCAGGAGTCGGAGTCGACTCCAAAGACTCTGATAGCAGGAGTCGGAGTCGACTCCAAAAATCCTGGAGTCTTTATTTATTTTTTGCCCAGGCAGCTGACGTAGGCTCCTGATTGGCTTGAATATTTAGTAGAGATTGTCAGACGGCTCCATATGCAGTGCTAATCAATTACCCAGTTCATTAGGATGAGCGCACATTCTGTCATCGTAGCTGTAGCCAATTATAGCTCATTTTAGTATTTTAGTTTTGTGAACTTGGAGTCGAGAGTCGACTCCAAAGACTCTGATAGCAGGAGTCGGAGTCGACTCCAAAGACTCAGATAGCAGGAGTCGGAGTCGACTCCAAAGACTCTGATAGCAGGAGTCGGAGTCGACTCCAAAAATCCTGGAGTCATTCACGGCCAGTCAGCACTAAGTGTTACACTCAGAGTTTACATATTGACTCTTGCAAAGTCTTGGGGGTGCCCGACATTTATATTTTTGACACTTGTGGGGTTAGGGATATTTCAATTGTTATGGGGGGTTCTGATTTGCTATGGGGGTGCCCATTGCCCAGCTTCTATAATTCAAACCCTGCCCTCACATTAATTATAATTATAATTATATAATTATAATTATAATTAGTCATTTAGCAGACGCTCTTATCCAGAGCGACTTACAGGAGCAATTAGGGTTAAGTGCCTTGCTCAAGGGCACATCGACAGATTTTTCACCTAGTCGGCTCGGGGATTAGAACCAGCGACCTTTCGGTTACTGGCACAACGCTCTTAACCACTAAGCTACCTGCCGCCCCTCACATCACATCATCAGTTAGCGCTGCGCTCTCAGGGGACACATTTTTTTTTACATTTTACATTATTTAGCAGACGCTCTTATCCAGAGCGACTTACAGACTTACATTATTCTTATTTTTTATTTTTTTTCATACTGGCCCCCCGTGGGAATCGAACCCACAACCCTGGCATTGCAAACGCCATGCTCTACCAACTGAGCTACCTCCCTGCCGGCCATTCCCTCCCCTACCCTGGACGACGCTGGGCCAATTGTGCGCCGCCCCATTGGTCTCCCGGTTGCAGCCGGCTACAGCAGAGCCTGGATTCGAACCAGGATCTCTAGTGGCACAGCTAGCACTGTGATGCAGTGCCTTAGACCACGCTACACAATATAATCACCTCAGCCCAGGCCGTAGTGGACACTATCTGTGGCTGGACTCTGACCGGGTCACTGATCATGGCTAGCTGATGGCATGGTTCCCTTCCCGATAAGCTCAGACGGCAGACATGGGTGTTGAGTCACAGCGAGACCCAATACATTTATCACTGAGTGACTGGTCCAAAAAACTGTTCCAACCCAGTCCAATACACATTGAGTGATTGGTCCAAAACACAGTTCTCAAACAATGGCAAGCCGAGGGGAAACTATCATAACTGGGAATACTCAACAGCTGTGGTCACCAACCTCTTCCAAGGGTCAAGATCACTTTCTGAGGTCAAAATGCAAGCAGAGATCCACCGCTTAGATTTTTGACTTTAAAAAATGTAAGCCTATGCAACATTAACCAATTAAAAACACTTCTGTAGCAGTGAGGTTTGTGCAGTAGGCTATTGGCCCAGTACATCATCACTGCATATTGGCTATGCTTGAATTGCCCTGCCAATATAGTTTCTCAGACCAATATAATTTATATTTTAAGAAGAAACCAATAAAAGTTTTGGGTCAGTCGACCTTCAGCAGAGCATATCTCCACAAACAACAGTGGGACAGGGAAGGCCACAGAGAGCCAGAGGTCACTGCAGACACCAGGCAGTAATCTAATGTACCCAAAAGGGCCACTAGATGGCATAACATCAGATAGAAATACAGGATAGAACAGAACGTGTTATAGATGTATTTCTACCAGAACAAAAACCCATGTACACAGGATATGGGGTGTCAGTATAAGGAACCCGTACTATCAAAGACAGAGCGATAAAGCTGAAACACTGCAAATGAAAGAAAATGAAAGCATCTAAAACCCTAAATAGACTAGATATGTAGAACCAGGAAGTGTAGAACATGATATTATATAAATGGTATATGCCCACACTGGTGATCCATCATCTGGAGTATTACTTGTGACACACAGCTGGGTGAGCATAAGAATTAGCTAAAACATTTTTTTTTTTTCTACTGGACTGATGGCCTGCATCTGATGGTCAGTCTGAGGGGAGGGAGGGAGCAGCACTGCCTCTCACCGTCCCTCCACTCTCCCTCCCTCCCTCCCTCCGCTCTCCCTCCCTCCCTCCGCTCTCCCTCCCTCCCTCCGCTCTCCCTCCCTCCCTCCCTCCGCTCTCCCTCCCTCCCTCCGCTCTCCCTCCCTCCCTCCCTCCGCTCTCCCTCCCTCCCTCCGCTCTCCCTCTCACCGTCCCTCCACTCTCCCTCCTCCCTCCCTCCGCTCTCCTCCCTCCCTCCCTCCACTCTCCCTCCCTCCCTCCCTCCCTCCCTCCCTCCGCTCTCCCTCCCTCCCTCCCTCCGCTCTCTCACCGTCCCTCCACTCTCCCTCCCTCCCTCCCTCCGCTCTCCCTCCCTCCCTCCGCTCTCCTCCCTCCCTCCCTCCCTCCTCCCTCCCTCCCTCCCTCCCTCCCTCCGCCTCCCTCCCTCCCTCCCTCCCTCCGCTCTCCCTCCCTCCCTCCGCCTCCTCCCTCCCTCCCTCCGCTCTCCCTCCTCCCTCCCTCCCTCCCTCCCCTCCCTCCCTCCCTCCCTCCTCCCTCCCTCCCTCCGCTCTCCCTCCTCCCTCCCTCCGCTCTCCTCCCTCCCTCCCTCCCTCCTCCTCCCTCCCTCCCTCCGCTCTCCCTCCCTCCCTCCCTCCGCTCTCCCTCCCTCCCTCCGCTCTCCCTCCCTCCCTCCCCCTCCGCTCCTCCCTCCTCCCTCCGCCTCTCCCTCCCTCCCTCCCTCCCTCCGCTCTCCCTCCCTCCCTCCCTCCGCTCTCCTCCTCCCTCCCCTCCGCTCTCCTCCCTCCCTCCTCCGCTCTCCTCCCTCCCTCCGCCTCTCCCTCCTCCCTCCCTCCCTCCGCTCTCCTCCCTCCCTCCCTCCGCTCTCCCTCCCTCCCTCCCTCCCTCCGCTCTCCCTCCCTCCCTCCCCTCCTCCCTCCCTCCCTCCCTCCGCCTCCTCCCTCCCTCCCTCCGCTCTCCCTCCCTCCCTCCGCTCTCCCTCCCTCCCTCCCTCCGCTCTCCTCCCTCCCTCCCTCCTCCCTCCCTCCCTCCCTCCCTCCGCTCTCCCTCCCTCCCTCCCTCCGCTCTCCTCCTCCCTCCCTCCGCTCTCCCTCCCTCCCTCCGCTCCTCCCTCCCTCCCTCCCTCCGCTCTCCCTCCCTCCCTCCCTCCGCTCTCCTCCTCCCTCCCTCCGCTCTCCCTCCCTCCCTCCCTCCGCCTCCCTCCCTCCCTCCCTCCGCTCTCCCTCCCTCCCTCCGCTGAGAAAAGGGGACACAGTCTTCCAGCTGATGGCGAAACTCAAGTCGCGCTGCATTATTTCTGCCTCATGCACAAATTCATGTTGTTACTCCGATGACCAGAGAAAGACACAAGCTGCTAATAATAACAACGCAAAGCTTATCGGAACACTTTGCTGTACTCATTCATCGCAGATTGGTTGTAGCTCTGAGTGGAAGTAGGGAGAACGCGCATCTTATGGCTTATAAAAGTGTTGAACAAAGTGTTGACAGTGTTGAATAACAACTTAAGACATGAACTTACTCAAAAACAGCAGGTCTTTGCTGTATTCATTGAGTCTCTCTCTCTCTCTCTCTCTCTCATGGTTTTAAAAGTTTTCAAATCTCACAGTATCAACTTTGCCGTGCGTTCAAGGCTTCTTTTTACAGTCTATGGCTCGAGAAAACTGCGCAGAAACGGTGATCTGAGCTATCTGATTGGCCAACGGCAGGCCTGTAGGTGCACTTGATTTGCTCTCTGGGCCTGCCGGGTAGGCGGAGTTGTACCTTCAGACACATGAAACGGTTTAAAATGGGAATACTTTGTCTTCCTGACGCTAGGGCTGCTGAATCAAGTGCACCTACCGCCAACCGCGCGGAACGAATAAAACAAATAAGAACGGAAGGCTTAATCGTTGTTGTTTTTTACAGAAATGTTTGGCGAATCGACTACGAATGTCTTGGAGATCGACCAGTTGATCGCGATCGACCAATTGGTGACCACTGCTCTACAGAAAAACACTGACATCATAAACTATGTCCAGAATTCCTTGTGGAGAACAAAACCAATGAAGAAAGATCGTTGGGAAGTCACACTGGGAAGAGGAGGAGAGGATGTGTGTGTATTGGGTAATACATTGTGAATAGTTGGCCGTGGTCCCACAGGGTCCAGCCAGCAGATACAGTGAGGGAAAAAAGTATTTGATCTCCTGCTGATTTTGTACGTTTGCCCACTGACAAAGACATGATCAGTCTATAATTTTAATGGTAGGTTTATTTGAACAGTGAGAGACAGAATAACAACAACAAAAATCCAGAAAAACACATGTCAAAAATGTTATAAATTGATTTGCATTTTAAATGAGGGAAATAAGTATTTGACCCCCTCTCAATCAGAAAGATTTCTGGCTCCCAGGTGTCTTTTATACAGGTAACGAGCTGAGATTAGGAGCACACTCTTAAAGGGAGTGCTCCTAATCTCAGTTTGTTACCTGTATAAAAAATACCTGTCCACAGAAGCAATCAATCAATCAGATTCCAAACTCTCCACCATGGCCAAGACCAAAGTGCTCTTCAAGGATGTCAGGGTAGAGATTGTAGACCTACACAAGGCTGGAATGGGCTACTACATCTTGCATGGGGCTCCATGCAAGATCTCACCTCGTGGAGTTGCAATGATCATGAGAACAGTGAGGAATAAGCCCAGAACTACACGGGAGGATCTTGTCAATGATCTCAAGGCAGCTGGGACCATAGTCACCAAAGAAAACAATTGGTAACACACTACGCCGTGAAGGACTGAAATCCTGCAGTTTTCGCAAGGTCCCCCTGCTCAAGAAAGCACATATACAGGCCCGTCTGAAGTTTGCCAATGAACATCTGAATGATTCAGAGGAGAACTGGGTGAAAGTGTTGTGGTCAGATTAGACCAAAATCGAGCTCTTTGGCATCAACTCAACTCGCCGTGTTTGGAGGGGGAGGAATGCTGCCTATGACCCCAAGAACACCATCCCCACCGTCAAACATGGAGGTGGAAACATTATGCTTTGGGGGTGTTTTTCTGCTAAGGGGACAGGACAACTTTACCGCATCAAAGGGACGATGGAGGGGGCCATGTACCGTCAAATCTTAGGTGAGAACCTCCTTCCCTCAGCCAGGGCATTGAAAATGGGTAGTGGATGGGTATTCAAGCATGACAATGACCCAAAACACACGGCCAAGGCAACAAAGGAGTGGCTCAAGAAGAAGCACATTAAGGTCCTGGAGTGGCCTAGCCAGTCTCCAGACCGTAATCCCATAGAAAATCTGTGGAGGGAGCTGAAGGTCCGAGTTGCCAAACGTCAGCCTGGAAACCTTAATGACTTGGAGAAGATCTGCAAAGAGGAGTGGGACAAAATCCCTCCTGAGATGTGTGCAAACCTGGTGGCCAACTACAAGAAACGTCTGACCTCTGTGATTGCCAACAAGGGTTTTGCCACCAAGTACTAAGTCATGTTTTGCAGAGGGGTCAAATACTTATTTCCCTCATTAAAATGCAAATCAATTCATAACATTTTTGACATGCTTTTTTCTGGATTTTGTTGTTGTTATTCTGTCTCTCACTGTTCAAATAAACCTACCATTAAAATGATAGACTGATCATGTCTTTGTCAGTGGGCAAACGTACAAAATCAGCAGGAGATCAAATACGTTTTTTCCTCACTGTATGCAGCTTCACTCTAGAGGAATACATTGTGAATAGTTGGCCGTGGGTCCACAGGGTCCAGCCATCAGATACAGTGCCTCCAGAAAGTATTCATACCCCTTGACTTATTCCACATTTTGTAGTGTTACAGCATGAATTCAAAATGGATTAAATTGATTTTTTCTCTCTCAACCATCTACACACAGTACCCCATAATGACAAAGTGAAAACATGTTTTTAGACATTTTTGCAAATTGCTTGGGTTTAGTAACAGAACTCAGAATGGGTTGAGCTTGGTAACAGAACTCAGAATGGGTTGGGTTTGGTAACAGAACTCAGAATGGGTTGGGATTGGTAACAGAAGACAGTAAAAGCAGCAAAACAAAGTCTAGATGGGAGTCTAGATGGGAGGATGGAGGATTTTACAACATTTGGATTCGCAGACAGTCCTAGAACCAGAGTCCAGAGGAACCAGTCTTTAACACCACGTATTTCAAATGGTGCGTAGAGTCCAGAGGTATGATTATGTACCAAATAAACACTCCAAGACATGTAAACACAAGTGTGCAGTTTCTCCCATGTTGAATTAGAAAAAAACGCACAGAGTTCTCCAGTGCAATTGTGGGGCAAGGTTTCTCCCAGGATGCAACATTGGGAAACACTCAAATGTTCTCCACATCATCCTCAGTGTAAGAGTCAAGGGTAGTCAATAGCAACAACATGTTTGTTTGTAGCCCATTAGGTTACACACTAATCACAAATAGACCTATGAGGTTACACACTAATCACAAATAGACCTATGATAAATAACAAATAAAGATTAACTAATAATCTAAATGCAACAAATTCCTGAGTAAAAGTCCACAGGCTAAAGATACAATTCGGTAAGTAACTTGTTGACAACATCCCAAAAATTCACTGTTGTATTTGGAATGGTTACAACAAACAAAAAACACTCGCAAACAAACAAACAGAAGTGCACGAGATACACGGGGTCAACTGCCGTCTTGGTAGGAATGTTCGCTTCTCAGTGGAAACAGACCACCGTGGAAAAAACCTACAAATTAATTAGAGTTCTTGAGTTAACTTAGATTTATTCAGACTTTTGAGGAAGTGTACTGGCTATGTTGTTGCTACGGTGTCTCAAGAGGGACAAACAGTAATATTGCTGTATTTTTTATTTTTTTCAAGCTAAGGTATTTTAAGGGAGGATGTGAGCACAGACGTTCACCTCGCCTAGCCAAGTTCAGCTAGGAGCAAACCTAGCTGATCTAGGACCAAGCTAGGGATTTCACAGCCACAGAATGTTAATGTGTCATTATCTCGAGACTGACGCCAGATCAGTTGTGGTTGGGCTAAGGGGATTACAAACATATCTAAATATAAAAACATTCCATACCTTTTCAGCCTTCAAGCCAAGATATATTCAGAAATCACAGAGGGAGACAGATAACGGTTTGAAAAGACAAATAAAACAGAGAAAAAAGAAGACAAGGAGAGGAGAGGATCCCAAATAAGGATAAGACATAAAAACAAGGAGGGAGTAATGAGAAGGGGGAGAAAGAGGGAGTAATGAGAGGGGGAGAAAGAGGGAGTAATGAGGAGGGGGAGAAAGAGGGAGTAATGAGGAGGGGGAGAAAGAGGGAGTAATGAGGAGGGGGAGAAAGAGGGAGTAATGAGGAGGGAGAGAAAGAGGGAGTAATGAGGAGGGGGGAGAAAGAGGGAGTAATGAGAAGGGGGGAGAAAGAGGGAGTAATGAGGAGGGGGGAGAAAGAGGGAGTAATGAGAGGGGGAGAAAGAGGGAGTAATGAGGAGGGAGAGAAAGAGGGAGTAATGAGGAGGGGGAGAAAGAGGGAGTAATGAGAGGGGGAGAAAGAGGGAGTAATGAGAGGGGGAGAAAGAGGGAGTAATGAGAAGGGGGAGAAAGAGGGAGTAATGAGGAGGGGGAGAAAGAGGGAGTAATGAGGAGGGGGAGAAAGAGGGAGTAATGAGGAGGGGGAGAAAGAGGGAGTAATGAGAGGGGGAGAAAGAGGGAGTAATGAGAAGGGGGAGAAAGAGGGAGTAATGAGAGGGGGAGAAAGAGGGAGTAATGAGGAGGGGGAGAAAGAGGGAGTAATGAGGAGGGGGAGAAAGAGGGAGTAATGAGAGGGGGAGAAAGAGGGAGTAATGAGAAGGGGGAGAAAGAGGGAGTAATGAGAAGGGGGAGAAAGAGGGAGTAATGAGAGGGGGAGAAAGAGGGAGTAATGAGAGGGGGAGAAAGAGGGAGTAATGAGAGGGGGAGAAAGAGGGAGTAATGAGGAGGGAGAGAAAGAGGGAGTAATGAGGAGGGGAGAAAGAGGGAGTAATGAGAGGGGGAGAAAAGAGGAGTAATGAGAGGGGGAGAAAGAGGGAGTAATGAGAAGGGGGAGAAAGAGGGAGTAATGAGAGGGGGAGAAAGAGGGAGTAATGAGGAGGGGGGAGAAAGGGGGAGTAATGAGAGGGGGGAGAAAGAGGGAGTAATGAGGAGGGGGAGAAAGAGGGAGTAATGAGAGGGGGGAGAAAGAGGGAGTAATGAGAGGGGGGAGAAAGAGGGAGTAATGAGAAGGGGGAGAAAGAGGGAGTAATGAGAAGGGGGGAGAAAGAGGGAGTAATGAGAGGGGGAGAAAGAGGGAGTAATGAGAGGGGGAGAAAGAGGGAGTAATGAGAAGGGGGAGAAAGAGGGAGTAATGAGAGGGGGAGAAAGAGGGAGTAATGAGGAGGGAGAGAAAGAGGGAGTAATGAGGAGGGGGAGAAAGAGGGAGTAATGAGAGGGGGAGAAAGAGGGAGTAATGAGGAGGGGGAGAAAGAGGGAGTAATGAGAAGGGGGGAGAAAGAGGGAGTAATGAGGAGGGGGGAGAAAGAGGGAGTAATGAGAAGGGGGAGAAAGAGGGAGTAATGAGGAGGGGGAGAAAGAGGGAGTAATGAGAAGGGGGAGAAAGAGGGAGTAATGAGAGGGGGAGAAAGAGGGAGAAATGAGGAGGGGGGAGAAAGAGGGAGAAATGAGGAGGGGGAGAAAGAGGGAGAAATGAGGAGGGGGAGAAAGAGGGAGTAATGAGAGGGGGAGAAAGAGGGAGAAATGAGGAGGGGGAGAAAGAGGGAGAAATGAGGAGGGGGAGAAAGAGGGAGTAATGAGAGGGGGAGAAAGAGGGAGTAATGAGGAGGGGGAGAAAGAGGGAGTAATGAGAGGGGGAGAAAGAGGGAGTAATGAGAAGGGGGAGAAAGAGGGAGTAATGAGAGGGGGAGAAAGAGGGAGTAATGAGGAGGGGGAGAAAGAGGGAGTAATGAGGAGGGAAAGAGGGAGTAATGAGAAGGGAGAGAAAGAGGGAGTAATGAGGAGGGAAAGAGGGAGTAATGAGAGGGGGAGAAAGAGGGAGTAATGAGGAGGGAAAGAGGGAGTAATGAGGAGGGGGAGAAAGAGGGAGTAATGAGAAGGGAAAGAGGGAGTAATGAGGAGGGGGAGAAAGAGGGAGTAATGAGGAGGGAAAGAGGGAGTAATGAGAGGGGGAGAAAGAGGGAGTAATGAGAGGGGGGAGAAAGAGGGAGTAATGAGGAGGGGGAGAAAGAGGGAGTAATGAGAGGGGGAGAAAGAGGGAGTAATGAGGAGGGAAAGAGGGAGTAATGAGAAGGGGGAGAAAGAGGGAGTAATGAGAGGGGGAGAAAGAGAGAGTAATGAGAAGGGGAGAAAGAGGGAGTAATGAGAAGGGGGAGAAAGAGGGAGTAATGAGGAGGGAAAGAGGGAGTAATGAGAGGGGGAGAAAGAGGGAGTAATGAGGAGGGAAAGAGGGAGTAATGAGAAGGGGGAGAAAGAGGGAGTAATGAGAGGGGGAGAAAGAGGGAGTAATGAGAAGGGGGAGAAAGAGGGAGTAATGAGGAGGGAAAGAGGGAGTAATGAG
>NC_059220.1:2382341-2544841 GCF_020615455.1 Coregonus clupeaformis
GCCCATTCATCCTGACAGAGCTGGTGTAACTGAGTCAGGTTTGTAGGCCTCCTTGCTCGCACACGCTTTTTCAGTTCTGCCCACAAATTTCCTATAGGATTGAGGTCAGGGCTTTGTGATGGCCACTCCAATACCTTGACTTTGTTGTCCTTAAGCCATTTTGCCACAACTTTGGAAGTATGCTTGGGGCCATTGTCCATTTGGAAGACCCATTTGCAAACAAGCTTTAACTTCCTGACTGATGTCTTGAGATGTTGCTTCAATATATCCACATCATTTTCCTTCCTCATGATGCCATCTATTTTGTGAAGTGCACCAGTCCCTCCTGCAGCAAAGCACCCCCACAGCATGATGCTGCCACCCCCGAGCTTCACGGTTGGGATGGTGTTCTTCGGCTTGCAAGTAACCCCCCTTTTCCGCCAAACATAATGATGGGCATTATGGCCAAACAGTTCTATTTTTGTTTCATCAGACCAGAGGACATTTCTCCAAAAAGTACGATCTTTGTCCCCATGTGCAGTTGCAAACCGTAGTCTGGCTTTTTTATGGTGGTTTTGGAGCAGTGGCTTCTTCCTTGCTGAGCGGCCTTTCAGGTTATGTCGATATAGGACTCGTTTTACTGTGGATATAGATACTTTTGTACCTGTTTCCTCCAGCATCTTCACAAGGTCCTTTGCTGTTGTTCTGGGATTGATTTGCACTTTTCTCACCAAAGTACGTTCATCTCTAGGAGACAGAACGCGTCTCCTTCCTGAGCGGTATGACGGCTACGTGGTCCCATGGTGTTTATACTTGCGTACTATTGTTTGTACAGATGAACGTGGTACCTTCAGACGTTTGGAAATTGCTCCCAAGGATGAACCAGACTTGTGGAGGTCTACAATTTGTGAGGTCTTGGCTGATTTCTTTTGATTTTCCCACGATGTCAAGCAAAGAGGCACTGAGTTTGAAGGTAGGCCTTGAAATACATCCACGGAGCCCCTGAGCTTCTCAGTAAGATGGTCCTGCACATCTGCCAACTAACTACCTACCTACCTAGTTAACTAACTAACTACCTACCTACCTAGTTAACTAACTAACTACCCATCTACTCACCACGGAGCCCCTGAGCTTCTCGGGTAAAGGGTCCTGCACCTCAGACAGGGGGTCTTCTGGGTTCTTGTTTTTCAGGTTGGGTAGAATCATGGACTTCACCAAGGAACTGGAAACAGAGAAGGCAACTGGTGAGTGGCCCATACTGATATATCCCATCATCAAAGAGCTAATACAAAGCAAACCAAACTAGTAAGAGTGACAAATCATCAAGGAAAGCTGAGTAAAGAAAGATGGAGGCCAGAGAAAAGAGGGAGGTCCTGTAGGATATACTCACATGAGTACAGAGGGGTCGCTGCTCTGCCGGCTCAGATGGTAGGAGACCGCCACCAGGAGGCCACAGAACACCGAAAATAACACAGGAATATGCTGGGGTTCCCAGGTCTCCTAGAATCACAGCGATAAGAACCCATTAGAACCACAGAGAACAACACAGGAATGTATTGGCGTTCCCAGGTCTCCTAGAATCACAGCGATAAGAACCCATTAGAACCACAGAGAACAACACAGGAATGTATTGGCGTTCCCAGGTCTCCTAGAATCACAGAGAACAACACGGGAATGTATTGGCGTTCCCAGGTCTCCTTAAATCCCCCAAATTTTCGAACGCTTTTAAAAAACACGGAAGCCAAAACGTGGAAACTACGGATACAACTTCCTCCGAGCTCGTGCATCACCATAATTCATATTTGTGCCTCTAGAAATCCCTGCATTAGCATGTTTTTCTGCTAGCCGATACATCCTGAAAAAGATACACCACATTACTGGCCTGCTAATGTGCCTGGACCGTGCAAGCTAAACTGCCAAGAAAAAGCCCATAACTGATCCAAATGGTTGCCCCTGTCAGCCAGGCTAGATGCAGTCGTTTCGAAATTAATATGCTTTCAAAACGCCAGGCTTTTGAGCGGTTATTCAAATCACTTAGGCTATTCACTGCAGTTTACAGCCTAGACTAAAGTTTTGTACCCACTTGATAACAATAATAACATTCATCATTACATTGTGTGGTTGTAGCCTAGGTAGGATACATTTCTTGTCCCTAAATAAATAACTGAAACAATAGGGTAGCTTTTCGAGCTGCTAACCAGGGACTGAGAGAGAGAGCACATAGTGTAGGCTACCGATGATTTCGTTATCTGATCAACTTTTTTTTCTCCTTTCACCATGTAAATTGACTGGATATATTCACTGCAGTATTAAGCCGAATATATATATAATATAATATAATATATATAATATATTATATAATATTTATATATTATATAATATATATAATATATATATAATATATATATAATAATATGCATACTCTTCTCACTTAGGCTATAGTCTACACGTCGAGCCTGTCTGTCTTTGTTCTGTTGCGCAATTACGCACCTGGCCTCTCCACTGCAACGGCTATTCCAATTAAATCTTGTAGAGGCCCAGGAAAAGCCAGACTACAAAAGCTTGTTGGACACTTATTTCGACTTTCTTTAGCCTATTAGACGAGAGATGCACGCTTGCTGGATGTAAAATAGGCTACAGCATTAAGAATGGGCAGGGGAGTTGGAAAGGAGAAGCCCATCTTTTCCAATAGGCCAGAGCACAGCCTGGAAGAACGCACATATCTGCCATTTCATAATCTCTTCATAATCTCTTCATAACCCCCCCCCCCCACACATTCTGAAATTGGCATTTTTGTCCCACCCAGTTTTATCATTGCACTGTAATACAAAAAGCGGCTGATAACATTGTTGCACAGGACACAAGAGATGAAGACAGTGAAAAATTGAAATAACTTGCAAACCACTTGAGCAACGAGGCAATAACATCCTGTAAAAGATGCGCAGGCTAAACAGCGTTTGTTGTTGAATTGCTACATTTAAAATACGAGTTACTGTATTTTTCATTAGGCCTACACGTACATTGAAACATTATTTGCAGTTGTCACTATGACAATGAATCCTGAAAGCACTGAATGGTCTTGAGTTACTTCCTTATTAATTGGCAGTGTGCAGTAGGATGTGTTGATCAGTTGATTGACAGGTGAAGGACTGAAGAACGATAAACAAACTTTCCTCTAGTGTGGAGGCTCACCAACATTTTATAATTACGTAGCCTGTAGTTTATCGTTATAGTTATTGCTATTGGCTTGGTGGATGGCCCTTACCTCTGACACAACACAACTCCATACAGTGCCTTCGGAAAGTATTCAGACACCGACTTTTTCCACTTATTCTAAAATAGATTAAATAAAAATCCTCATAATGACAACGCGAAAACAGGTTTAGACATTTCTGCAAATGTATTAAAAATAAAAAACAGAAACCTTATTTACATAAGTATTCAGACCCTTTGCTATGAGACTCGAAATTGAGCTCTGATGCATCCTGTTTCCATTGATCATCCTTGGAGATGTTTCTACAACTTGATTGGAGTCCACCTGTAGTAAATTCAATTGATTAGACATGATTTGGAAAGGCACACACCTGTCTGTATAAGGTCCCACAGTTGACACTGCATGTCAGAGCAAAAACCAAGCCATGAGGTCGAAGGAATTGTCCGTAGAGCTCCGAGACAGGATTGTGTCGAGGCACAGATCTGGGGAAGGGTACCAAAGAATTTCTGCAGCATTGAAGGTCCCCAAGAACACAGTGGCCTCCATCATTTTTAAATGGAAGAAGTTTGGAACCACCAAGATTCTTCCCTGAGCTGGCCGCCCGGCCAAACTGAGCAGTCGGGGGAGAAGGGCCTTGGTCAGGGAGGTGACCAAGAACCCGATGGTCACTCTGACAGAGCTCTAGAGTTCGTTTGTGGAGATGGGAGAACTTTCTAGAAGGACAACCATCTCTGCAGCACTCCACCAATCAGGCCTTTATGGTAGAGTGGCCAGACGGAAGCCACGCCTCAGTAAAAGGCACATGACAGCCCGCTTGGAGTTTGCCAAAAGGTACCTAAAGACTCTCAGACCATGAGAAACAAGATTGAACTCTTTGGCCAGAATGCCAAGCGTCACATCTGGAGGAAACCTGGCACTATCCCTATGGTGAAGCATGGTGGTGGCAGCATCATGCTGTGGGGATGTTTTTCAGCGGCAGGGACTGGGAGACTAGTCAGGATTGAGGCAAAGATGAACGGAGCAAAGTACAGAGAGATCCTTGATGAAAACCTGCTCCAGAGCGCTCAGGACCTCAGACTGGGACGAAGGTTCACTTCCAACAGGACCCTGAGCACACAGCCAAGACAACGCAGGAGTGGCTTCGAGACAAGTCTGATTGTCCTTGAGTGGCCCAGCCAGAGCCAGGACTTGAACATCTCTGGTGAGACCTGAAAATAGCTGTGCAGCAATGCTCCCCATCCAACCTGACAGAGCTTGAAAGGATCTGCAGAGAAGAATGGGAGAAACTCCCCAAATACAGGTGTGCCAAGCTTGTAGCGTCATACCTAAGAAGACTCCAGGCTGTAATCGCTGCCAAAGGTGCTTCAACAAAGTACTGAGTAAATGGTCTGAATACTTACGTAATGTGATATGTTGTTAAAAAATAAATAAAAAATAGCAACAATTTCTAAAAACCTGTTTTTGCTTTGTTATTATGGGGTATTGTGTGTAGATTGAGGAGGGGAAAAAACGATTTAATCAATTTTAAAATAAGGCTGTAATGTAACAAAATGTGGAAAAAGTCAATGAGTAAATACACACTTACACTTATACTTGTTTACTTCTATACTCTATAAATTGACTCCTTCAAATAATTGACTCTGGCAAGTTTGCCACCGGAGCACTGCAGTAAGGAAGTAAAGAGGAAGTCCAATCCATCACAGTAGGGAAGTAAAGAGGAAGTCCAATCCATCACAGTAAGGAAGTAAAGAGGAAGTCCAATCATCACAGTAGGGAAGTAAAGAGGAAGTCCAATCCATCACAGTAGGGAAGTAAAGAGGAAGTCCAATCCATCACAGTAGGGAAGTAAAGAGGAAGTCCAATCCATCACAGTAGGGAAGTAAAGAGGAAGTCCAATCCATCACAGTAGGGAAGTAAAGAGGAAGTCCAATCCATCACAGTAGGGAAGTAAAGAGGAAGTCCAATCCATCACAGTAAGGAAGTAAAGAGGAAGTCCAATCCATCACAGTAGGGAAGTAAAGAGGAAGTCCAATCCATCACAGTAAGGAAGTAAAGAGGAAGTCCAATCCATCACATTAGGGAAGTAAAGAGGAAGTCCAATCCATCACAGTAGGGAAGTAAAGAGGAAGTCCAATCCATCACAGTAGGGAAGTAAAGAGGAAGTCCAATCCATCACAGTAGGGAAGTAAAGAGAAGTCCAATCCATCACAGTAGTGAAGTAAAGAGGAAGTCCAATCCATCACAGTAGGGAAGTAAAGAGGAAGTCCAATCCATCACAGTAGGGAAGTAAAGAGGAAGTCCAATCCATCACAGTAGGGAAGTAAAGAGGAAGTCCAATCCATCACAGTAGGGAAGTAAAGAGGAAGTCCAATCCATCACAGTAAGGAAGTAAAGAGGAAGTCCAATCCATCACAGTAGGGAAGTAAAGAGGAAGTCCAATCCATCACAGTAGGGAAGTAAAGAGGAAGTCCAATCCATCACTTCCATTGTTTGGCTGTGCCCATAGCAACGTTAGAAAATGAGGGTGGATACAGAGATTAGAACACATTCAAACACAGGCGTTAGAACAACAGAACACACACAGGCGTCAGCCATCACACGTCACCAGATCTTTTATTGGATCAGTTGATATTCATAATACTGGGAGAGAGGAGGAGGCTCGAGGTTAGTTCAGACTGACCTTCAGGGCCCCGTAGCAGACGCCATAGAGCAGGGCCACAGTGACCACGCTTCGCAGGACACTGTAAAGAGATGACAGAAGGCTGGTGGAGGCTGTGGACACACGAGGTCAGCATCACTTATACATACCAGATAGCGTTTGACATTTAGTGCAAATCAGCATTCTCTCAGTGTCACAATGTGTAGATGTCAAAGGTTAAAGGGAGGTCAAACTAAGAGACCCTTGCAGAGAGACCCTGTGAACTTTTATTGAGAGAGCTGTGGTAAGGTTAAGACTTCAAATGTATTTATTACATTTTATTAGGGATGTGCATCCGTCCCTTTTTCGATACATGGGGGTCTGATACACATTTATCTTTTACAATAACAACCGGACGATTAGGGCCTGTCATATATTGAAAATAAACTTGACATCCGAAAGTGTCCCTCACCGTTCCCCCCGAACACGTGGATATCCAGCTGCTCAAAGAGGTACATGACGAAGGTGTTAACCTGGGGAAGGAGCCCCACGAAGAACACGATAGGAAAGCACAGAGTGAACACTGCAGAGAGAAGAGAGGTTAGTAATAATACACTGGCCAAAAGTATGTGGACGCCTGCTTGACGAACATCTCTTTCCAAAAATCATGGCCATTAATATGGAGTTGGTCCCCCCCCTTTGCTGCTATAACAGCCTCCACTCTTCTGGGAAGGCTTTCCACTAGATGTTGGAACATTGCTGCAGGGGACTTGCTTCCATTCAGCCACAAAAAGCATTAGTGAGGTCGGACTCTGATGTTGGGCGATTAGGCCTGGCTTGCAGTCGGCGTTCCAATTAATCCCAAAGGGTGTTCGATGGGGTTGAGGTCAAGGCTCTGTGCAGGCCAGTCAAGTTCTTCCACACCGATCTCAGCAAACCATTTCTGTATGGACCTCGCTTTGAGCACGGAGGCATTGTCATGCTGAAACAGGAAAGGGCCTTCCTCACACTGTTGCCACAAAGTTGGAAGCACAGAATTGTCTAGAATGTAAAGGATTTCCCTTCACTGGAACTAAGGGGCCTAGCCCAAACCATGAAAAACAGCCCCAGACCATTATTCCTCCTCCACCAAACTTTACAGTTGGCATTATGCATTCGGGCAGGTAGCGTTCTCCTGGCATCCACCAAACCCAGATTCGTCCGTCGGACTGCCAGATGGTGCGATTCATCACTCCAAAGAACACGTTTCCACTGCTCCAGAGTCAAATGGCGGCGAGCTTTACACCACTCCAGCCGACGCTTGGCATTGCGCATGATGATCTTAGGCTTGTGTGCGGCTGCTCGGCCATGGAAACCCATTTCATGAAGCTCCCGACGAACAGTTATTGTGCTGACGTTGCTTCCAGAGGCAGTTTGGAACTCGGTAGTGAGTGTTGCAACCGAGGACAGACGATTTTTACGCGCTACGTGCTTCAGCACTCGGCGGTCCCGTTCTGTGAGCTTGTGTGGCCTACCACTTTGCGGCTGAGCCGTTGTTGCTCCTAGACGTTTCCACTTCACAATAACAGCACTTACAGTTGACCGGTGGCAGCTCTAGCAGGGCAGAAATTTGACGAACTGACGTGTTGGAAAGGTGGCATCCTATGACGGTGCCACGTTGAAAGTCACTGAGCTCTTCAGTAAGGCCATTCTACTGCCAATGTTTGTCTATGGAGATTGCATGGCTGTGTGCTCGATTTTATACACCCGTCAGCAACAGGTGTCGCTGAAATAGCCGAATCCGCTAATTTGAAGGGGTGTCCACATACTTTTGTATATATCGAGTATATACGGTTATAATGACTGGGACAATGGGGTTTGGTCACGAGCACGTAGCTCACTTCAGTCAAATGTAAGCAGCACACTTTACAAAATGATAGTAACTGTTCTTATGATACTGTATGTATTAAATATGCTCACTTTATATGACCACATTCACAACACATCTTAATAAGTAGTCAAAATATTAAGCTAGATAATCAACACATCCAGTGCGTTCAGAAAGTATTCATACCCCTTGACTTTTTCCACATTTAGTTGTGTTACAGCCTGATTTTAAAATGGATTCAATTGAGATTTTTTCTCAAACATATACCCCATAATGTCAAAGTGGAATATTTTTACAAATCTTTACAAACTAATTAAAAATGAAAAGCTGAAATGTCTTGAGTCAATAAGTATTAAACCCCTTTGTTATGGCAAGCCTAAATAAATTCACGAGTACAAAATGTGCTTAACAAGTCACATAAATTGCATGCAAAATATACAGGCGGCCTTCCTAACTCAGTTGCCGGAGAGGAAGGAAACCGCTCAGGGATTTCACCAAGAGGCCAATGGTGACTTTAAAACAGTTACAGAGTTTAATGGCTGAGATAGTAGAAAACTGAGGATGGATCAACAACATTGTAGTTACTCCACAATACCAACCTAATTGAAAGAGTGAAAAGAAGGAAGCCTCTACAGAATAAAAATATTCCATAACATGCATCCTGTTTGCAACAAGGCACTAAAGCAATACTGCAAAGAAATTGTCAAAGCAATTAACTTTTTGTCCTGAATACAAAGTCTGATGTTTGGGGCAAATCTAATAGGAACATTACTGAGTGCCACTCTGCATAATTTTAAGAATAGTAGTGGCTGCATCATGTTATGGGTATGCTTGTAATCGTTAAGGACTGGGGAGTTTTTTTCAATACAAAATAAAACAGAATAGAGCTAACTAAGCACAGGCAAAATCCTAGAGGAAAACCTGGTTCAGTCTGCTTTCCACCAGACACTGGGAGATGAATTCACCTTTCAGCAGGACAATACCCTAAAACACAAGGAAAAATCTACACCGGAGTTGCTTACCAAGAAGACAGCGAATGTTCCTGAGTGGCCAAGTTACAGTTTTTACTTAACTTGAAAATCTATGGAAAGACTTGAAAACGGCTGTCTAGCAATGATCAACAACCAATTTGACAGAGCTTGAATAACTTTTTAAAGAATAAATGGCAAAATATTGTACAATCCAGGTGCGCAAAGCTCTTCGAGACTTACCCAGAAAGACTCACAGCTGTTCCAGAAAATGATGTCATGGCTTTAGAAGCTTCTGATAGGCTAATTGACATCATTTGAGTCAATTGGAGGTGTACCTGTGGATGTATTTCAAGGCCTACCTTCAAACTCAGTGCCTCTTTGCTTGACATCATGGGAAAATCCAAATAAATCATTCAAGACCTCAAAAAAATAATTGTAGACCTCCACAAGTCTAGTTCATCCTTGGGAGCAATTTCCAAACGCCTGAAGGTACCACGTTCATCTATACAAACAATAGTATGCAAGTATAAACACCATGGGACCACGCAGCCGTCATACCACTCAGGAAGGAGACGCGTTCTGTCTCCTAGAGATGAACGTACTTTGGTGAGAAAAGTGCAAATCAATCCCAGAACAACAGCAAAGGACCTTGTGAAGATGCTGGAGGAAACAGGTACAAAAGTATCTATATCCACAGTAAAACGAGTCCTATATCGACATAACCTGAAAGGCCGCTCAGCAAGGAAGAAGCCACTGCTCCAAAACCGCCATAAAAAAGCCAGACTACGGTTTGCAACTGCACATGGGGACAAAGATTGTACTTTTTGGAGAAATGTCCTCTGGTCTGATGAAACAAAAATAGAACTGTTTGGCCATAATGACCATTGTTATGTTTGGAGGAAAAAGGGGAAGGCTTGCAAGCCGAAGAACACCATGCCAACCGTGAAGCACGGGGGTGGCAGCATCATGCTGTGGGGGTGCTTTGCTGCAGGAGGGACTGGTGCACTTCACAAAATTGATGGCATCATGAGGAAGGAAAATTATGTGGATATATTGAAGCAACATCTCAAGACAATAAAGTGGGGATCCTAACTGACCTAAAACAGGGAATTTTTACTAGGATTAAATGTCAGCAATTGTGAAAAACTGAGTTTAAATGTATTTGGCTAAGGTGTATGTAAACTTCCAACTTCAACTGTATGTAAATTAGATATTTCTGTATTTAATTTTCAATATATTTGCAAACATTTCTAAAAACATGTTTTCACTTTGTCATTATGGGGGTATTGTGTGTAGATGGGTGAGAATTTTTTATTTATTTAAATCAATTTTGAATTCAGGCTGTAACAACAAAATGTGGAATAAGTCAAAGGTGATGAATACTTTCTGGAGGCACAGTAAAGGATCATTTCCATCAAAATTGCTTTTCCCGAATCTGTCTCCAGGAAACCCCCTCCAAGTGTCCATGTTGTCCAGTTAGCAGCAGTATAAAGACTCACCTATGACGAGGTCCCTGGCAGTGGCGAGAACCAGGGAGCTGGTGAGGGCGACACCGTACAGGGTGAACCGGGCCGAGCCGGTCCCATCACTACCATAGTCCAACACCCAGATCAACCCACAGCACAGGCAGAAGTAGACGGGCCGACTGTAGACTATGATACGGTTATGGCCCTGGAGACAGAGGAGAGAGGAGAGAGGAGAGGGGAGAGAGGAGAGAGGAGAGGGAAGAGAGGAGAGAGGAGAGAGGAGAGAGGAGAGAGGAGAGAGGAGAGAGGGAGAGAGGAGAGAGGGAGAGAGGAGAGAGGGGAGAGGGAGAGAGGGAGAGAGGAGAGAGGAGAGAGGAGAGAGGAGAGAGAGATTAGGTTGGGGTGTAGAGAAACAAAGACAGCCTACAGTCAACCGGACTTCCCCCACCCTATGCCTGCAGCAGGGTGGGGGGGGAGAGAGGAGGAGGGAGAGAGCTGTAGTCTAAACTCTAGTCTGCTATTTAAAGCCCTATGCCTGCAGCAGGGTGGGGGAAGAGAGAGCTGTAGTCTAAACTCTAGTCTGCTATTTAAAGCCCTATGCCTGCAGCAGGGTGGGGGGTTGGGGGGCAAGGGAGAAAAGGGGGAGTAACAGACTGACTCCATTTTGAGGGCTCAGCTCAGGGCAGAGAACGTTCTAATTCCAGGGGAGGAGAGGAGGACACAGAGAGGGCAGATTAGAGGAGAGATAAAGAGATGCTTACATGACGAGGAGAAGAAGAGTCTGGTTGAACACTCTGAGACAGAAACACAACAACAGGGTTAATACCACTACATTAGTACTGTCGCCATACCAACAATACCACTACATTAGTACTGTCGCCATACCAACAATGCCACTACATTAGTACTGTCGCCATACCAACAATACCACTACATTAGTACTGTCGCCATACCAACAATACCACTACATTAGTACTGTCGCCATACCAACAATACCACTACATTAGTACTGTCGCCATACCAACAATACCACTACATTAGTACTGTCGCCATACCAACAATACCACTACATTAGTACTGTCGCCATACCAACAATACCACTACATTAGTACTGTCGCCATACCAACAATACCACTACATTAGTACTGTCGCCATACCAACAATACCACTACATTAGTACTGTCGCCATACCAACAATACCACTACATTAGTACTGTCGCCATACCAACAATACCACTACATTAGTACTGTCACCATACCAACAATACCACTACATTAGTACTGTCGCCATACCAACAATACCACTACATTAGTACTGTCGCCATACCAACAATACCACTACATTAGTACTGTCGCCATACCAACAATGCCACTACATTAGTACTGTCGCCATACCAACAATGCCACTACATTAGTACTGTCGCCATACCAACAATACCACTACATTAGTACTGTCGCCATACCAACAATGCCACTAAATTAGTATTGTCGCCATACCAACAATGCCACTACATTAGTACTGTCGCCATACCAACAATGCCACTACATTAGTATTGTCGCCATACCAACAATACCACTACATTAGTATTGTCGCCATACCAACAATACCACTACATTAGTACTGTCGCCATACCAACAATAGCACTACATTAGTACTGTTGCCATACCAACAATACCACTACATTAGTATTGTCGCCATACCAACAATACCACTACATTAGTACTGTCGCCATACCAACAATGCCACTACATTAGTATTGTCGCCATACCAACAATGCCACTACATTAGTATTGTCGCCATACCAACAATGCCACTACATTAGTATTGTCGCCATACCAACAATGCCACTACATTAGTATTGTCGCCATACCAACAATGCCACTACAATAGTATTGTCACCTCTACTCAATACAACCGGTCACTGATATTCACACCTCTACTCAATACAACACATAGAATTGAACTTCACACTGTATAATAGAATACTGCATAGAATGGCTGATTTGCTCTGATTTGCAAAGGCCTAGCTGTGATTAGGCTGGTGGAATGGGAGGAAGGAATATGTATGCATCATGATCTGTATGTCATTGTGTCAGTAAGGGGAAAACACTGCCTGAAACCTCCTACTCTTCAAACAGACCCACAAAGACTCGCCCTCACACCAAACAGAATGTAAGGAGCACCAGAAAGAGATAGATGTTTGATGTAGTCCCCATGTAGCTCAGTTGGTAGAGCATGGCGCTTCCAACGCCAGGGTTGTGGGTTCGTTTCCCACGGGGGGCCAGTATGAATATGTATGCACTCACTAACTGTAAGTGGCTCTGGATAAGAGCGTCTGCTAAATGACGTAAAATGTACATGTTATACAGTTTAGTCTTCCCTTAGGTCTGTATGAATCCTACCTTTGAATCACATCTCATGAGTAGCAGACACTGTTCCTTTCTCCCTGGATCAATCAGATGAGCCTAAACCTACTGTCAAGATAGCAGGTTGTTAGCTAGCTAGGTAACATGACTGAACAACGTTGTTTATCAAAACAATCATTAGCGACCCGGGATTAGTTTAAAACGGCCCGCGACATGGTTTGTGAAATTAGGTAGCTCCGATTACATGGGTCGTATATATTTTTTTTTTGAACAGTTTGAGGTAGAGATGAGCTGTTTTCTTTGTCTGTAAAGCTGTGAGCATGCCTGTCGCACAGCTGTGCTCGATTGGTCCTCTCTGGCAGCGAACAAAGCCTACTCGGAATGCTTTATGAAATTATACAATGCATCAACATTGCTCGCGTTGCGTGCTGCTCCAACTTATCAAATGTACAAATGTAACAACAGAAAACTCATCAGGGACTACATCCCCCATCACCGTCACGGCTAAATTACATTATTATTATTTTTTTAACTGGTGGAGGAATGGATGCACGTGAACAGCGGACGGAGAGAAGCAGGTGAGTGATGGCTGGAAGGGGATGGGGCTGCCGGCTGGCTGATTACAGATCCCACACGGAATATGAGCATGAAAGTGAAGTGGACATTATTGGACCAGCGCATACAAGAGACTAGTCTGTTGCTAAAAAAAAATGTTCAACTGAATTTATAAACAAAACAGACTTTATTAACAATTTATGACAGGACGCCAGCAGGTTCGTAAGATTGGTAGGGCTGAAAAATATGGTAGTATCATATGAAACGGTACGAAGGTATTCTAAAATGTTGGTATGATAACATTTTGGTACCGGTATACAGTGCAATGCTACTACTTAAGTGAAATAGCGGCTATTGATATCATCATCAGTTATAGTTTTTTTTAACCTATTTAAGCTGAGTGTACTGATTGCAAGTGGCTCTGGATAAGAGCGTCTGCTAAATGACTAAAATGTAAACCTTGAGTAGTGAGTACTGGCAGCTGGCGATGACGAGGCAGAACTGGAAGACCCAGATGTCAGTGAAGAATCCGCTGACCAGTAGGACTGACCCCAGGAAGGCTACCAGGACGGCTAGCACCACCGCTAGGATGTTCTCTAGAACCTCACGGTTTCTGGTAGAGGGACACACACACACACACACACACACACACACAATGTTAGCAAGGCTACCAGGACGGCTAGCACCACCGCTAGGATGTTTTCTAGAACCTCAAGGTTTCCGTCGGACAGACGGAGTGAAAACAATGTCTCGCGAAACCATATACAATATTTCTCCAGTGTCAGTCCCAATTCACCCCCTAACCCTTTCCATTGACCCTTCGACGTTTGCAGATCTGTAAGGTGGCGGCAATATGATGGATGCTCCACCACTACACTTATCCAGACCCTTCAGATCTGCAAACATCAAAGTGTTAGGACCAAGGTGAAGGGCAGGGAGTGATTGGAAAAATCACTAATAGTGACCGTTCTTGTGTAAAGCCGTTACCTGTCGAACAGAGCCAGCAGGGTGAGTCTGTCAAAGTGCAGGCCGACCCAGAGGTTAGGCAGCAGCCAGAAACGGTAGTGCTGTTTGGCCTTGCGCGCTGCAGCCGTGGCCGGGTCCTCCAGGTCTAGAGGAACATCATGGAGCTCTGGGCTCAGGTCTACATCCTGCTGATCCAACAGCTCTGGTCTCATGGTCAGGAGACGGTTCAGACGGATCTGTAGAACACACATTAAACAGTTAACACACTACACACACACACTACACACACACAGTAAACAGTTAACACACTACACGCGCACACACACAGTAAACAGTTAACACACTACACGCGCACACACACACACACAGTAAACAGTTAACACACACTACCAGAGGTGTGGACTCGAGTCATGTGACTTGGACTCGAGTCAGACTCGAGTCATGAATTTGATGACTTCAGACTCGACTCGACAAAATGTACAAAGACTTGCAACTCGACTTGGACTTTAACATCAATGACTCGTGACTTCACTTGGACTTGCGCCTTATGACTCGAGAAGACTTGCTACTTCCCATGAAAACTGGGGAAAAAAAAATTTCCGCGGCCGCGCCGCTCTCCGTTTATCTGCATCTGTGAAAAAATGTGCACCCATCCACCTGTATGCATACAGAGAAGCGCGCTGCCTGCACGTTATCCAATCACTGTAGTCCCACGTTGTTTTGATTCGACAGCATCTAAGCAGGCACATTGCAAGACAACCAATGAAGCACATCAAGCAACAACGCGCCAGTTGTCAAAATGATACCGAAGATAGTTTGGTTTGGCTATAAAAATTACGAGGTAGTCGACAAAAAACGAGTTGCAATCTGCAAAACATGCGGATCGAAGATTACAGACGGAGCTGCCACAACGTCCAACTTTGTTCGACACCTGAAGTTGCACAAAGAAAGGTAAGTTTTGAAACGCAATGCTACGCACCTTATCGGATGTACCGTAACTTACTAGCTAGCTGCTGCATATTTACTGTATCAACGAGACAAACGCAACGTCTCCCTTGCTGGTTCATGCTTACAAAAATATGGATTTTTGAACTGCTATTATATGGACATTCTAAAAACGCTTTTCGTGAAAAAACGCTTAACGTTCTTTAATGTACTAAGACAGTGTTATTAAAAGACCAAACTCTGTAAATATCATATTAATAAAGTATACTATGTACAAAACATCAGATGAGCCCAGAATATGAACGCAAAACACGTTTAATAACACGTTGCGTTTTCCTCCCATAGAAAACTATTATAAGAAAAGGCTTAACGTGTCTTAATATACTGAGACAGTAATATTAAAAGACCAAACTATAAATATCATATTAATAAAGTATACTAAATGTACAAAACATCAGATGAGGCCAGAATATGAACGCAAACACGTTTAACAACACGTTAAGTGTTTTCCTCCCATAGAAAACCATTATAAGAAAAGGCTTAACATGTCTTATGTAGGCTACTATGTATTCTGGGCTCATCTGATGTTTTGTACATAGTATACTTTATTGATATGATATTTACTTAGTTTGGTCTTTTAATAACACTGTCTTAGTACATAAGACACGTTAAGCCTTTTCTTATAATGGTTTTCTATGGGAGGAAAACGCAACGTGTTATTAAACGTGTTTGCGTTCATATTCTGGGCTCATCTGATGTTTTGTACATAGTATGCTTTATTAATATGATATTTGCAGAGTTTGGTCTTATAATATTACTGTCTTAGTATATTAAGCATTAAGCAACGTTAAGCGTTTTTTCACGTTAAGCGTTTTAGAATTCAGTTTCAGAGTTGCTGGTGTGCTGCCTCATTGAGGTCGTTTATGTAATTTTGGTTAATCACAACTAAGCAGAACTGTCGCTGAAGACAAAATATCACAATTAAACAATGAATGCACCCCTTTCACAACTCGGATGTAGTTGGTGCATCCCTAAACCCATCCAAGTACAACAGGAAACATAGTAAGACGTATACATTGTAAAGAGGAAAATGATAACACAGTCACAGTAGATCCACCATTAGCCTTCCCTTTTCATATCATGCCCAAACAGCAGACAGCGCATGGACAGAGTGCTACCGTAGTCTACAGTTGGTCTGTGAGGCAGCGCACCACTGGGATATATACAGTATATAATAAAATAATAACGATTATAGTAGTAATGTTCAGAGATGCAATAGATTATTATAGTGCAGTTCTTAACTAATGGGAATATTGTTTAGCTTATTTTTGGTTTAATTTGGTTTACTTTAGTTATTTAATTTATTCAATTATTTTGTTTTTCTATACTTTTCATGCCAACTTGCCATGGCCCCCCTAGAACCCCCTCGCGGCACCCAAGGGTCCCCGTCCCCACTTTGAAAACCACTGCTATAAAGCATATGACTTCAGTTTCTTGAGGGAAAGGGCTTTCTTATGAATTTTGAAGCAGTGAAAATATTCTTAATATTGCATACACTGAAACTGAAATGTATTATCGTAAACCGTAGTGTACAATAGGCAATGAATATTAACACAACAACATTGATATGAGTAAAGAGTAGTTTCAAATACAACATGTGTGGCTGTAAAGGATTTTCTGACATCTGTTTCATATTCTTCTCTGTTACAGGTATGAAGAATACCAGATGAACAAAATCATCGTAGATGAACCACAACAGCCTTCAATCTCACAATTCCTTGACACTCGTGTAGGGCGTTACAGCCTGACCCACCCACAGCAGAAGGCCATCTCCAATGCGATACTGTCTGACTTGATTATTGATTGCAATTTCCCTCTGTCTATTGTGGAAAATAAGAGCTTTCGTCACTTTCTGGCTGTGCTGGACAGCAAGTATACCCCAGTATGTCGCGAACGCTGACCACAAAAACAGAGAGCCTTGCTGAGGAGAGACGGTCAAAGTTAAAAACTCAATTGAGCAACACTGACCATGTTTCAGTCACTGTGGACATTTGGTCTGATCGAAAGATGAGGGGATTCCTTGGTGTCACTGTGCACTGGATGGAGCGAGATGCAGAGAGGGTACAGCTAAAGACTAATCTCTTGGCCTGCAACCGCTTCAAAGGCTCTCACACAGCAGAGCGAATCTGTGACCAATTTGAGGCAATATGTGATGAATACAACATCAAAGCTAAATTGGACTATATAATTAGTGACAATGCTGCTAACATGCGCAAGGCATTTACAGTCTGCTTCCCCAGCGAACAGGAGGAAGATGAAGATGCTGGAGATAATCTTGATGATCCTGAGCTATGGCATGACTTAACCCAAGAAGACCAGCAAACCGTCGATGCTGCTATGGCAAAGAAACAGCGCCTGCAGTGTTTTGCACACACATTGCAGCTGGTTGTGGGAGACGGTTTGAAAGAAACAAAAGCGGCATGTCCTTCTCTCTCAAGTTATCAAAACTTAGCTCCCTGCTCCACACAAGCACAACGTTTAAAGACATCTTCGATGGTGAATTTGGGGAGCACAGAGGCATCCCTGCTGCAGTGAGCACGAGGTGGAATTCCACACTGCGGCAGGTAAAAGCAGTCCTTCATTGTGATCAGCAAAAGCTCTGCGCAGTTCTTGAGAAGGCCGGGCATAAAGAACTGTCATTCACACCACGAGAGTGGAATCTGCTGAAGGAGTTGGTGGACATCTTAAAACCGTTCGGAGAAGCAACTGATTTGACACAGGGGGAGAAAGTCATTACAATCAGTGCAGTTGTTCCATCCATCTTGTCCCTCAATCACCATCTTGAGAAGCTGAAGCCTCAAGTTCGTTTCCTGAGTGGCCTGGTCAGAGGTCTGCAGGCATCCCTGAAAAAAGATTTCTTGGGATCTTCATTAATGTAAAAATGGCCCAGTCTCAAGAAGGGATCACTGCCCCCCTTTTCAGACACAGTCTACCTGAAAGCAGCTGCCTTGGATCCAGCCTTTTGTCTGCTGTGGATTGAGCCCCATGTGCTGGTCAACCGTGACATCAAGGCAGAGGTGGCACAACGAGAGTTAAAGGTAAATATTATTGACTTGCAATGCAACTTAAATGCAACGTACAATAATTTGATCTTAATCTGATATAGGATCTAATGTGATATTAATCTGACTTTAACAATAATAAAAAATTTCAGTCTTGAACAGTATCATCAACATCAGAAATAAGGGCTCTTTTGTTTCTGCTGTTGTGACACGTTTTATTTTTATTTTTAGAATTGATCCTGCAAGATGCTGCAGAGACAGAGCAGCCTGTGCCGGTGCCTGCTGAAGAAGAACTAGAGGACATGGAAGGAGAAGGGCTGTTTGCTGCATACCATAAGAGGCAGAAAAGGGATGTTGGGACCCCACCAGCAGTACAGCTAAGTCACTACATTGACATGGCAGAAGGACAGAATGCCCCTTTTGTTCTGGGCACTGAACAGTAAGACTCTTCCTTCACTCTTTCAAGTAGCCATCCGAGTCTTGGCAGTGCCTGCTTCTAGTGCTCCAGTGGAGCGAGTTTTCAGCCATGGTGGCATCATTCTGCGTCCCCATCGTGCACAAATGACTGACAGACTTTTGGCCAATTTGATCTTTTGCAAATGCAATGCAGTATAGGGGCCTCCCTCCACCTGTCCACAGCACGCATGCGCGCTCTACACACTCACTCTCTGCTCATCACCTGTCCACACAGCTCTCTCTCTCCTGTGGTAGGAGTTTCACATGGAGTAAGATCTGTTCATTTGCAGTGCAGGTTCCCACACTGTTTTTACTTCCAGAGCTTTGGTGTTTGTCCTTCCCCGTAAACCATTCATTCTCTCTCTCTCTCTCTCTCTCTCTCTCTCTCTCTCTCTCTCTCTCTCTCTCTCTCTCTCTCTCTCTCTCTCTCTCTCTCTCTCTCTCTCTCTCTCTCTCTCTCTCTCTCTCTCTCTCTCTCTCTCTCTCTCTCTCTCTCTCTCTCTCTCTCTCTCTCTAGTGCAATATGCTGTTCAAATACAAGCATTTTTTTTGTGAAAATTAAATGTTATGTTTTTTGCTGTATTTGATTAATGTTATTGTATAAAAAGGTTTAAATAAATACAAATCTTACAGACATACATGATTTGTATACATTTTATTTCTGTGGTAAGAGGACTTGAAATGACTCGAAACTAAAATGGTAGGACTTTGGACTCGACTTGAGACTTGATGGCTTTGACTTTTGACTCGACTTGGGACTTGCCTCATCTTTGACTCGACTTGGGACTCGAGGGCAAAGACTTGAGACTTACTTGTGACTTGCATAACAATGACTTTGTCCCACCTCTGCACACTACACACAGTAAACAGTTAACACACACTACACACAGTAAACAGTTAACACACTACACGCGCACACACACAGTTAACACACTACACGCGCGAGCACATACACACACAGTAAAAAGTTAACACACTACACACGCGCACGTACACACACACGCGATAACCACTCACCAGGTCATGAGGGTAGAAGCGAACTGAGGTAGAACTGGAGAGGTGGGAGTCTGTGTCCCTGTTGAGTTGAAACAAGGACAAGGTGACTTCATGGGACTTTACTGATGGGATTATTCTGACCCAGTACTATACTGATGGGATTATACTGACCCAGTACTATACTGATGGGACTATACTGACCCAGTACTATACTGATGGGACTATACTGACCCAGTACTATACTGATGGGATTATACTGACCCAGTACTATACTGATGGGATTATACAGACCCAGTACTATACTGATGAGACTATACTGTCCCAGTACTATACTGTCCCAGTACTATACTGATGGGATTATACTGACCCAGTACTATACTGATGGGACTATACTGACCCAGTACTATACTGATGGGATTATACTGACCCAGTACTATACTGATGGGACTATACTGACCCAGTACTATACTGATGGGATTATACTGACCCAGTACTATACTGATGGGATTATACTGACCCAGTACTATACTGATGGGATTATACTGACGGGATTATATTGATGGGATTATACTGACCCAGTACTATACTGATGGGGATTATACTGACCCAGTACTATATTGATGGGATTATACTGACCCAGTACTATATTTATGGGATTATACAGACCCAGTACTATACTGATGGGACTATACTGACCCAGTACTATACTGATGGGATTATACTGACCCAGTACTATACTGACGGGATTATACTGACCCAGTACTATACTGACGGGATTAAACTGACCCAGTCCTATACTGATGGGATTATACTGACCCAGTACTATACTGTCCCAGTACTATACTGATGGGATTATACTGACCCAGTACTATACTGATGGGATTATACTGACCCAGTACTATACTGATGGGATTATACTGATGGGATTATACTGACCCAGTACTATACTGATGGGATTATACTGACCCAGTACTATACTGTCCCAGTACTATACTGATGGGATTATACTGACCCAGTACTATACTGATGGGATTATACTGATGGGATTATACTAATGGGATTATACTGACCCAGTACTATACTGATGGGACTATACTGACCCAGTATATACTGATGGGATTATACTGACCCAGTACTATACTGATGGGATTATACTGACCCAGTACTATACTGATGGGACTATACTGATGGGATTATACTGATGGGATTATACTGACGGGATTATATTGATGGGATTATACTGACCCAGTACTATAATGATGGGATTATACTGACCCAGTACTATATTGATGGGATTATACTGACCCAGTACTATACTGATGGGATTATACAGACCCAGTACTATACTGATGGGATTATACAGACCCAGTACTATACTGATGGGATTATACTGACCCAGTACTATACTGTCCCAGTACTATACTGATGGGATTATACTGACCCAGTACTATACTGATGGGATTATACTGATGGGATTATACTGACCCAGTACTATACTGATGGGACTATACTGACCCAGTATATACTGATGGGATTATACTGACCCAGTACTATACTGATGGGATTATACTGACCCAGTACTATACTGATGGGACTATACTGATGGGATTATACTGATGGGATTATACTGACGGGATTATATTGATGGGATTATACTGACCCAGTACTATACTGATGGGATTATACTGACCCAGTACTATACTGATGGGATTATACTGACCCAGTACTATACTGATGGGATTATACAGACCCAGTACTATACTGATGGGACTATACTGACCCAGTCCTATATTGATGGGATTATACTGACCCAGTACTATACTGATGGGACTATACTGATGGGATTATACTGATGGGATTATACTGACGGGATTATATTGATGGGATTATACTGACCCAGTACTATACTGATGGGATTATACTGACCCAGTACTATACTGATGGGACTATACTGACCCAGTCCTATATTGATGGGATTATACTGACCTGGGACTATACTGACCTGGGACTATACTGATGGTAGATCAATCAATCAATATATTTAATGAGCAACAGTGGCTCTCTTTTTTCCCTTTCTAATGAGATCATTAAATGGACAGTTTCTGCGTCCCAAACAGCCCCTTATTCCCTATGTAGTGCACTACTTTTAATCAGAATATGTGTACTCTATAGGGAATAGGGGGCCATTTCAGGCACACAGTCAGTTGTTGTGATTGTGAACTAACCATATGTTGTTGGCGGCGCGTCTTGTTGCAGGTTGAAAGTTGACCAGGGACATATCGCATCCCCCTGCCTCATACAGGGAGGGAGTGAGCTTCCCTGGAATCACAGACCAAACACAGTCTGTTGCTCTGATTACATAAACAACACAGTCTGTTACTCTGATTACATAAACAACACAGTCTGTTGCTCTGATTACATAAACAACACAGTCTGTTACTCTGATTACATAAACAACACAGTCTGTTGCTCTGATTACATAAACAACACAGTCTGTTACTCTGATTACATAAACAACACAGTCTGTTGCTCTGATTACATAAACAACACAGTCTGTTACTCTGATTACATAAACAACACAGTCTGTTACCCTGATTACATAAACAACACAGTCTGTTACTCTGATTACATAAACAACACAGTCTGTTGCTCTGATTACATAAACAACACAGTCTGTTACTCTGATTACATAAACAACACAGTCTGTTGCTCTGATTACATAAACAACACAGTCTGTTGCTCTGATTACATAAACAACACAGTCTGTTACTCTGATTACATAAACAACACAGTCTGTTGCTCTGATTACATAAACAACACAGTCTGTTACTCTGATTACATAAACAACACAGTCTGTTGCTCTGATTACATAAACAACACAGTCTGTTGCTCTGATTAAATAAACAACACAGTCTGTTACCCTGATTACATAAACAACACAGTCTGTTACTCTGATTACATAAACAACACAGTCTGTTCCTCTGATTACATAAACAACACAGTCTGTTGCTCTGATTACATAAACAACACAGTCTGTTGCTCTGATTACATAAACAACACAGTCTGTTACCCTGATTACATAAACAACACAGTCTGTTACTCTGATTACATAAACAACACAGTCTGTTCCTCTGATTACATAAACAACACAGTCTGTTCCTCTGATTACATAAACAACACAGTCTGTTACTCTGATTACATAAACAACACAGTCTGTTGCTCTGATTACATAAACAACACAGTCTGTTACTCTGATTAAATAAACAACACAGTCTGTTACCCTGATTACATAAACAACACAGTCTGTTCCTCTGATTACATAAACAACACAGTCTGTTCCTCTGATTACATAAACAACACAGTCTGTTACTCTGATTACATAAACAACACAGTATGTTGCTCTGATTACATAAACAACACAGTCTGTTACCCTGATTACATAAACAACAGTCTGTTACTCTGATTACATAAACAACACAGTCTGTTACTCTGATTACATAAACAACACAGTCTGTTCCCCTGATTACATAAACAACACAGTCTGTTCCTCTGATTACATAAACAACACAGTCTGTTACTCTGATTACATAAACAACACAGTCTGTTACTCTGATTACATAAACAACACAGTCTGTTACCCTGATTACATAAACAACACAGTCTGTTACTCTGATTACATAAACAACACAGTCTGTTCCTCTGATTACATAAACAACACAGTCTGTTACTCTGATTACATAAACAACACAGTCTGTTGCTCTGATTACATAAACAACACAGTCTGTTACTCTGATTACATAAACAACACAGTCTGTTCCCCTGATTACATAAACAACAGTCTGTTCCTCTGATTACATAAACAACACAGTCTGTTACTCTGATTACATAAACAACACAGTCTGTTCCTCTGATTACATAAACAACACAGTCTGTTACTCTGATTACATAAACAACACAGTCTGTTCATCTGATTACATAAACAACAGTCTGTTCCCCTGATTACATAAACAACACAGTCTGTTCCTCTGATTACATAAACAACACAGTCTGTTCCCCTGATTACATAAACAACACAGTCTGTTCCTCTGATTACATAAACAACACAGTCTGTTGCTCTGATTACATAAACAACACAGTCTGTTGCTCTGATTACATAAACAACACAGTCTGTTCCTCTGATTACATAAACAACAGTGTTCCTCTGATTACATAAACAACACAGTCTGTTACTCTGATTACATAAACAACACAGTCTGTTGCTCTGATTACATAAACAACACAGTCTGTTCCTCTGATTACATAAACAACAGTGTTCCTCTGATTACATAAACAACACAGTCTGTTCCTCTGATTACATAAACAACACAGTCTGTTGCTCTGATTACATAAACAACACAGTCTGTTACTCTGATTACATAAACAACACAGTCTGTTACTCTGATTACATAAACAACACAGTCTGTTCCTCTGATTACATAAACAACACAGTCTGTTCCTCTGATTACATAAACAACACAGTCTGTTACTCTGATTACATAAACAACACAGTCTGTTCCTCTGATTACATAAACAACACAGTCTGTTCCTCTGATTACATAAACAACACAGTCTGTTCCTCTGATTACATAAACAACACAGTCTGTTACTCTGATTACATAAACAACACAGTCTGTTACTCGGATTACATAAACAACACAGTCTGTTCCTCTGATTACATAAACAACACAGTCTGTTGCTCTGATTACATAAACAACACAGTCTGTTACTCTGATTACATAAACAACACAGTCTGTTCCTCTGATTACATAAACAACACAGTCTGTTACTCTGATTACATAAACAACAGTCTGTTCATCTGATTACATAAACAACACAGTATGTTCCCCTGATTACATAAACAACACAGTCTGTTACTCTGATTACATAAACAACACAGTCTGTTCCCCTGATTACATAAACAACACAGTCTGTTCCTCTGATTACATAAACAACACAGTCTGTTGCTCTGATTACATAAACAACACAGTCTGTTGCTCTGATTACATAAACAACACAGTCTGTTCCTCTGATTACATAAACAACACAGTCTGTTGCTCTGATTACATAAACAACACAGTCTGTTCCTCTGATTACATAAACAACACAGTCTGTTCCTCTGATTACATAAACAACACAGTCTGTTACTCTGATTACATAAACAACACAGTCTGTTACTCTGATTACATAAACAACACAGTCTGTTACTCTGATTACATAAACAACACAGTCTGTTCCTCTGATTACATAAACAACACAGTCTGTTGCTCTGATTACATAAACAACACAGTCTGTTCCTCTGATTACATAAACAACACAGTCTGTTACTCTGATTACATAAACAACACAGTCTGTTACTTTGATTACATAAACAACACAGTCTGTTCCTCTGATTACATAAACAACACAGTCTGTTACTCTGATTACATAAACAACACAGTCTGTTCCTCTGATTACATAAACAACACAGTCTGTTCCTCTGATTACATAAACAACACAGTCTGTTCCTCTGATTACATAAACAACACAGTCTGTTCCTCTGATTACATAAACAACACAGTCTGTTCCTCTGATTACATAAACAACACAGTCTGTTCCTCTGATTACATAAACAACACAGTCTGTTACTCTGATTACATAAACAACACAGTCTGTTACTCTGATTACATAAACAACACAGTCTGTTCCCCTGATTACATAAACAACAGTCTGTTCCTCTGATTACATAAACAACACAGTCTGTTACTCTGATTACATAAACAACACAGTCTGTTCCTCTGATTACATAAACAACACAGTCTGTTACTCTGATTACATAAACAACACAGTCTGTTCCTCTGATTACATAAACAACACAGTCTGTTCCTCTGATTACATAAACAACACAGTCTGTTCCTCTGATTACATAAACAACACAGTCTGTTACTCTGATTACATAAACAACACAGTCTGTTCCTCTGATTACATAAACAACACAGTCTGTTACTCTGATTACATAAACAACACAGTCTGTTACTCTGATTACATAAACAACACAGTCTGTTCCCCTGATTACATAAACAACAGTCTGTTCCTCTGATTACATAAACAACACAGTCTGTTACTCTGATTACATAAACAACACAGTCTGTTCCTCTGATTACATAAACAACACAGTCTGTTACTCTGATTACATAAACAACACAGTCTGTTCATCTGATTACATAAACAACAGTCTGTTCCCCTGATTACATAAACAACACAGTCTGTTCCTCTGATTACATAAACAACACAGTCTGTTCCTCTGATTACATAAACAACACAGTCTGTTGCTCTGATTACATAAACAACACAGTCTGTTCCTCTGATTACATAAACAACACAGTCTGTTACTCTGATTACATAAACAACACAGTCTGTTACTCTGATTACATAAACAACACAGTCTGTTCCTCTGATTACATAAACAACACAGTCTGTTACTCTGATTACATAAACAACACAGTCTGTTCCTCTGATTACATAAACAACACAGTCTGTTCCTCTGATTACATAAACAACACAGTCTGTTACTCTGATTACATAAACAACACAGTCTGTTCCTCTGATTACATAAACAACACAGTCTGTTCCTCTGATTACATAAACAACACAGTCTGTTACTCTGATTACATAAACAACACAGTCTGTTCCTCTGATTACATAAACAACACAGTCTGTTCCTCTGATTACATAAACAACACAGTCTGTTACTCTGATTACATAAACAACACAGTCTGTTCCTCTGATTACATAAACAACACAGTCTGTTCCTCTGATTACATAAACAACACAGTCTGTTCCTCTGATTACATAAACAACACAGTCTGTTCCCCTGATTACATAAACAACACAGTCTGTTCCTCTGATTACATAAACAACACAGTCTGTTCCCCTGATTACATAAACAACACAGTCTGTTCCTCTGATTACATAAACAACACAGTCTGTTGCTCTGATTACATAAACAACACAGTCTGTTCCTCTGATTACATAAACAACACAGTCTGTTACCCTGATTACATAAACAACACAGTCTGTTACTCTGATTACATAAACAACACAGTCTGTTACTCTGATTACATAAACAACACAGTCTGTTGCCCTGATTACATAAACACACAGGAGTGGTAATGCATTTAATGCTGCAGATAAGATGAATGCCAATCTAATCAATAACAGTCTCTTTGAACTCATTTAATGTGAGCAAAGACAAACACCATGTCTGGAAATACTCTAAGCACGTTACAGTAACGCACTGTTGGAGAACACTGTTGGAGAACACTGCTGGAGAACACTGTTGGAGAACACTGTTGGAGAACACTGCTGGAGAACACTGTTGGAGAACACTGTTGGAGAACACTGCTGGAGAACACTGTTGATAATCGGAGTAAATAATCGATTTACTACTGTAGATAAGATAGATGTGGTAAAGTTAGTCCCGTGTGGCTCACTTGGTATAGCATGGCACTTGTTACGCCAGGGTTGTGGGTTCGATTCCCACGGGGGACCAGCATGAAAATGTATGCACGCACTACTGTAAGTTACTCTGGATAAGAGCGTCTGCTAAATGACTCCCTACTGTAAGTTACTCTGGATAAGAGCGTCTGCTAAATGACCACTACTGTAAGTTACTCTGGATAAGAGCGTCTGCTAAATGACCACTACTGTAGTCTCTCTGGATAAGAGCGTCTGCTAAATGACCACTACTGTAAGTCTCTCTGGATAAGAGCGTCTGCTAAGTGACTCACATGTAAATAATGTAAAATCACCAGGAGTGTGTTGGACACCATTCAAGACAAACAACATGGCTACCTCCCTGGTCAAACAACATGGCTACCTCCCTGGTCTAAAGTAGTACACTATGTAGGGAAGAGGGTGACATTTGGGACGCAGCCCTTGACTGCAAATACTATATGCCACAGTCTGTTTATGGTTGAAAAGTCATCTTTTCAACGTATCGTGCTCACTGGGAAGTTTGACACATGCTCTTGAAGGAACGTCTTCAGATCCAGTACCAATCAAAAAGGTACAAAGATTAAATATTGACTACAGTATGTTGGGATTCACTCTTGCAATGCACATTTTATACGAACCTCACATCCTAGTCCATCTCCCTCCTTCCTTCAATCTATGCTAGTCCATCTCTCTCCTTCCTTCAATCTATGCTAGTCCATCTCTCTCCTTCCTTCAATCTATGCTAGTCCATCTCTCTCCTTCCTTCAATCTATGCTAGTC
Organism: Coregonus clupeaformis; assembly: GCF_020615455.1. Taxonomy (NCBI): domain Eukaryota; kingdom Metazoa; phylum Chordata; class Actinopteri; order Salmoniformes; family Salmonidae; genus Coregonus; species Coregonus clupeaformis. The sequence goes on from NC_059220.1 coordinate 2,410,116, forward strand.
CATCTCCCTCCTTCCTTCAATCTATGCTAGTCCATCTCTCTCCTTCCTTCAATCTATGCTAGTCCATCTCTCTCCTTCCTTCAATCTATGCTAGTCCATCTCCCTCCTTCCTTCAACCTATGCTAGTCCATCTCCCTCCTTCCTTCAATCTATGCTAGTCCATCTCTCTCCTTCCTTCAAATCTATGCTAGTCCAATCTATCCCTATCAATCCTTTCCTATAGGAGATGGTACACCATTGCTTCAGCAACATCTTTACTCAGATAAAACCGGACATGTTACTCAGAGCATTATGGGTACTGTCATGCACTTCTGCGCTCCCTCTGTTCTGTCCTACCAGGGTCATCCTGCAGGCTGCTAGTTCCCACGTTTAGGATAAGATTAAGTTTAATAGTATCTTAGACACACAGTACTGCTGTATACAAAATAAACACTGTACATTACACACTTACACTTGTTAAACCAAATAAAACATTGCAATTTAGCCACGTCATACACACTGTACACATCTTGTTAAGTCCTGAGAGCATTTTGGGATTCACTCTTGCCATGCACTGCACATTGTAAATTAACTACAAATCCTAATCTATAGCTCTCATTGCCCCTAATCTATCCCTGCCTGAAAACTGGATGTTACCCCTAGAGCATTATGGGTACTGTAGTTAGTACATCATGCAACTACAACTGCCTACTGAAGTCATCCTGTAGGCTGGTAGTGCATTATGGGTACTGTAGTAGCTCATGCTACATCTCCCTACCGAAGTCATCCTGCAAGCTGGTAGTGCATTGTGGGTACTGTAGTACCTCATGCTACATCTCCCTACCGAAGTCATCCTGCAAGCTGGTAGTGCATTATGGGTACTGTAGTACATCATGCTACATCTCCCTACCGAAGTCATCCTGCAGGCTGGTAGTGCATTATGGGTACTGTAGTACCTCATGCTACATCTCCCTACCGAAGTCATCCTGTAGGCTGGTAGTGCATTATGGGTACCGTAGTACATAATGTTACATCTCCCTACCGAAGTCATCCTGCAGGCTGGTAGTGCATTATGGGTACTGTAGTACATCATGCTACATCTCCCTACCGAAGTCATCCTGTAGGCTGGTAGTGCATTATGGGTACCGTAGTACATCATGCTACATCTCCCTACCGAAGTCATCCTGCAGGCTGGTAGTGCATTATGGGTACTGTAGTACATCATGCTACATCTCCCTACCGAAGTCATCCTGCAGGCTGGTAGTGCATTATGGGTACTGTAGTACATCATGCTACATCTCCCTACCGAAGTCATCCTGTAGGCTGGTAGTGCATTATGGGTACCGTAGTACATCATGTTACATCTCCCTACCGAAGTCATCCTGCAGGCTGGTAGTGCATTATGGGTACCGTAGTACATAATGTTACATCTCCCTACCGAAGTCATCCTGTAGGCTGGTAGTGCATTATGGGTACCGTAGTACATCATGCTACATCTCCCTACCGAAGTCATCCTGCAGGCTGGTAGTGCATTATGGGTACTGTAGTACATCATGCTTATCTCCCTACCGAAGTCATCCTGCAGGCTGGTAGTGCATTATGGGTACTGTAGTACATCATGCTACATCTCCCTACCGAAGTCATCCTGCAGGCTGGTAGTGCATTATGGGTACTGTAGTACATCATGCTACATCTCCCTACCGAAGTCATCCTGCAGGCTGGTAGTGCCTATGGTAGAGGCCTTGTCCTGAGAGCCCTCCAGGTCTGCACTTCCATTCCTGGCCAGCAAGGAGGCACTAGCACTCAGCACGGTCACCTGGGACGGAGTTCTGGATGGCTGACCTTTCACCTGTGAAGTAGAAGGCTGGGAGGCCTTGCTGAGAGCCTCCTGAAAACTGGAGGGAGAAGTAGGAGAGGAGGATAGGAGAGATGGGGAGACGGGGCAGGGGGAGAGGGGAGGGGGACAGGGGAGAGGGGGAGGAGACAGAAGAGTTGGTATATTGTAACAGCAGTAGACGGGATGGAAGTAGTAGTGATGAGAGGAGGAGGTGGTGGAGGAGGAGGTGGTGGTGGTGGTGGAGGAGGTGGTGGTGGTGGCGGAGGAGGAGGAGGAGGTGGTAGTTGGTAATCAAGATGGCAATAGAAAAATACAAGATGTGTCGGGATGGTAAAAACGGGCAAACGTGAACACAGCACACAAAGATAGATAAACAGAGAGAGACAAACAGAGAGCGACAAACAGAGAGAGACAAACAGAGAGAGACAAACAGAGAGAGAGAGACAAACAGAGAGAGACAAACAGAGAGAGACAAACAGAGAGAGACAAATGTTCTGATAGGACAATTATAACCAAATGAAGGCTTAGAAAGTACACTGGAAAGGGGGAGGGAGTGTACTCGGGTTTCAGAGAACAGTGATAGGTTACACCACTAGAAGGCTGAAGAAATCTATAGGGAGGAGGACACTATACCTGGTGGAGGAGGAGGAGGAAGAAAAAGAAAGAAGAAGAAAAAGAAAGAAGAAGAAGAAGAAGAAGGGGAGGAGTAAGATGGAGGGACGATGACATAATGATGGTTTCTTTAAGGACGGCTGGCAGAGAGAGTGTTAGATAATGATGGTTTCTTTAAGGACGGCTGGCAGAGAGAGTGTTATATAATGATGGTTTCTTTAAGGACGGCTGGCAGAGAGAGTGTTAGATAATGATGGTTTCTTTAAGGACGGCTGGCAGAGAGAGTGTTAGATAATGATGGTTTCTTTAAGGACGGCTGGCAGAGAGAGTGTTATATAATGATGGTTTCTTTAAGGACGGCTGGCAGAGAGAGTGTTAGATAATGATGGTTTCTTTAAGGACGGCTGGCAGAGAGAGTGTTAGATAATGATGGTTTCTTTAAGGACGGCTGGCAGAGAGAGTGTTAGATAATGATGGTTTCTTTAAGGACGGCTGGCAGAGAGAGTGTTAGATAATGATGGTTTCTTTAAGGACGGCTGGCAGAGAGAGTGTTAGATAATGATGGTTTCTTTAAGGACGGCTGGCAGAGAGAGTGTTATATAATGATGGTTTCTTTAAGGACGGCTGGCAGAGAGAGTGTTAGATAATGATGGTTTCTTTAAGGACGGCTGGCAGAGAGAGTGTTATATAATGATGGTTTCTTTAAGGACGGCTGGCAGAGAGAGTGTTAGATAATGATGGTTTCTTTAAGGACGGCTGGCAGAGAGAGTGTTATATAATGATGGTTTCTTTACGGACGGCTGGCAGAGAGAGTGTTAGATAATGATGGTTTCTTTAAGGACGGCTGGCAGAGAGAGTGTTAGATAATGATGGTTTCTTTAAGGACGGCTGGCAGAGAGAGTGTTAGATAATGATGGTTTCTTTAAGGGACGGCTGGCAGAGAGAGTGTTAGATAATGATGGTTTCTTTAAGGACGGCTGGCAGAGAGAGTGTTAGATAATGATGGTTTCTTTAAGGACGGCTGGCAGAGAGAGTGTTATATAATGATGGTTTCTTTACGGACGCTGGCAGAGAGAGTGTTAGATAATGATGGTTTCTTTAAGGACGGCTGGCAGAGAGAGTGTTAGATAATGATGGTTTCTTTAAGGACGGCTGGCAGAGAGAGTGTTATATAATGATGGTTTCTTTAAGACGGCTGGCAGAGAGAGTGTTAGATAATGATGGTTTCTTTAAGGACGGCTGGCAGAGAGAGTGTTATATAATGATGGTTTCTTTTAGGACGGCTGGCAGAGAGAGTGTTATATAATGATGGTTTCTTTAGGGACGGCTGGCAGAGAGAGTGTTAGATAATGATGGTTTCTTTAAGGACGGCTGGCAGAGAGAGTGTTAGATAATGATGGTTTCTTTAAGGACGGCTGGCAGAGAGAGTGTTAGATAATGATGGTTTCTTTAAGGACGGCTGGCAGAGAGAGTGTTATATAATGATGGTTTCTTTACGGACGGCTGGCAGAGAGAGTGTTATATAATGATGGTTTCTTTACGGACGGCTGGCAGAGAGAGTGTTAGATAATGATGGTTTCTTTAAGGACGGCTGGCAGAGAGAGTGTTAGATAATGATGGTTTCTTTAAGGACGGCTGGCAGAGAGAGTGTTATATAATGATGGTTTCTTTAAGGACGGCTGGCAGAGAGAGTGTTATATAATGATGGTTTCTTTAAGGATGGCTGGCAGAGAGAGTGTTAGATAATGATGGTTTCTTTAAGGACGGCTGGCAGAGAGAGTGTTAGATAATGATGGTTTCTTTAAGGACGGCTGGCAGAGAGAGTGTTAGATAATGATGGTTTCTTTAAGGACGGCTGGCAGAGAGAGTGTTAGATAATGATGGTTTCTTTAAGGACGGCTGGCAGAGAGAGTGTTAGATAATGATGGTTTCTTTAAGGACGGCTGGCAGAGAGAGTGTTAGATAATGATGGTTTCTTTACGGACGGCTGGCAGAGAGTGTTATATAATGATGGTTTCTTTACGGACGGCTGGCAGAGAGAGTGTTAGATAATGATGGTTTCTTTAAGGACGGCTGGCAGAGAGAGTGTTAGATAATGATGGTTTCTTTAAGGACGGCTGGCAGAGAGAGTGTTATATAATGATGGTTTCTTTAAGGACGGCTGGCAGAGAGAGTGTTAGATAATGATGGTTTCTTTAAGGACGGCTGGCAGAGAGAGTGTTAGATAATGATGGTTACTTTAAAGACGGCTGGCAGAGAGAGTGTTAGATAATGATGGTTTCTTTAAGGACGGCTGGCAGAGAGAGTGTTAGATAATGATGCTTTCTTAAAGAACGGCTGGCAGAGAGAGTGTTAGATAATGATGGTTTCTTAAAGAACGACTGGCAGAGAGTGTTAGATAATGATGGTTTCTTTAAGGACGGCTGGCAGAGAGAGTGTTAGATAATGATGGTTTCTTTACGGACGGCTGGCAGAGAGAGTGTTAGATAATGATGGTTTCTTTAAGGACGGCTGGCAGAGAGTGTGTTAGATAATGATGGTTTCTTAAAGAACGGCTGGCAGAGAGAGTGTTAGATAATGATGGTTTCTTAAAGAACGGCTGGCAGAGAGAGTGTTAGATAGTGAAACGCTTACTTCTCAAAACAGACTGATAGTCTACACCTGTGGTTTACAAAGCATATGACAAATACAATTTGATTTGAATAAATACAATTTCATTCGAGGCTGTTTAGCATTTTGCATCTTATTGACCACAGGCTGGTTTCTCGTCTAACATTTCAGTGGCTAAGCAGCATTTAGGAATGTGACCTTGCATGAGAATCAACTGAATACAGGGAGGGCCGAATCCTCTTCAGGTGGATGTAGGGTGTTTGCAAATTTCCGGTAACTTTCCAAAAATTAGGGCTGGGTGATATGCGCGATATTCCAAATGCCTGTATCGCAAGAATCTAGTTTTTTTTTTTTATTGTTTGTTTTTATGAGCGTTTGTGTCTGCTTGTTCTCATGTTTTTTTTGGTCTCGTCTCCTTCGCTCTGTGTGCATCCCATTTCACACACACCAAGCCCCTCCTGCTGCCACACACAACAAAGATGAGAGATCACTCTCTCTGACAAGAGGTTTCAACTCGCTATTTTGCATTTGAGGCTTGGTCCAACAGAAAAATCGGTCATATGGACACCGAAACACACGGAGACATTATTTTACTGTACTAGAGAAGTTAAACCTTTCTAATGATACCCTTTTAAATTTCTCAACTCCTCGAATTGTGCGCAGAGCAGACACTACTAAAAATGGGAGTATCAATGAACATCGACTCTGGAAAATGAATGCTCAGTTTGTCAGCATTTTAGCCAAACAGTTATACTAGATATTTATTATGTATTTTATAAAATGCATAATACGCATAAAACACAATTATATAAAGGAATTGGCAACTCGTTCTCATTCTGAGAAATAAGGTAGACCACTTGATTTCAACATCTGAACAAAAGTGGACAGGCTAACGAGCTTTTCAAACAGTTGAAGGCGGACAGAAGTGTGTGTTCGTAACAATTCAACTGTTCTACCTTGTTAGCTAGCAAAACAGATCCAAGTTGGATAAACATGAAATATAAATATTAGCTGGCTACTCACTAGCACGGGGGCTTTTGTGCTTGAGAGATTGTTTAGGAGACCTGTGTTAGCAAATGTTCTATTAAGCCTGCTACAAGAAGGGAGTCATTATTAGTGAATGTGCATTATGCATGGTTATTAGTGAATGTGCGTGGTTCTGGTTCAAATGTGACAAAAAGGGCATTTTCATATACAAACTTGAAAGCCCGATCAGTGATTATTGCAAAAAAGCAGGTTAAACTATTTTGATAATACAATGAAATGATCAGTGTGTCTTATGGTTGTGGAAGGCTTGTATTCAGCCTAGGTATAATCTCACAAACCCTGAATTCATTAGATTATTGCTGACTGTTTGGAATGCAGTGTATTTTACCTTTAATTGTACAATAAAGCTCATTTAGAGAATGTATTTTTTATAACGATTCTGAAATTATTCAGACCCCTTGACTTTTTTCACATTTTGTAACAACCTTGTTCTAAAATTGATTAAATTCTTTTTTTCCCCCTAATCAATCTACACACAATACCCCATAATGACAAAGCAAAAACAGATTTTTAGAAATGTTCGCAAATGTATTACAAATAAAAACTGAAATATTACATTTACATAAGTATTCAGACCCTTTACTCAGTACTTTGTTGAAGCACCTTTGGCAGCGATTACAGCCTCGAGTCTTCTTGGGTATGACGCTACAAGTTTGGCACACCTGTATTTGGGGAGTTTCTCCCATTCTTCTCTGCAGATCCTCTCAAGCTCTGTCAGGTTGGATGGGGAGCATCGCTGCACAGCTATTTTCAGGACTCTCCAGAGATGTTCGATCGGGTTCCGGTCTCTGGCTGGGCCACTCAAGGACATTCAGAGACTTTTCCCGAAGCCACTCTTGCGTTGTCTTGGCTGCGTGCTTTGGGTCGTTGTCCTGTTGGAAGGTGAATCTTCACCCAGTATGAGGTCCTGAGCGATCTGGAGCAGGTTTTCATCAAGGATCTCTGTACTTTGCTCCGTTCATCTTTGCCTCGAGCCTGACTAGTCTCCCAGTCCCTGCCGCTGAAAAAGCATCCCCACAGGAAGAGTTGGTGGTTCCAAACTTCTTCCATCTAAGAATGATGGAAGCCACTGTGTTCTTGAGGACCTTCAATACTGCAGAAAATTCCTTCAACCTCATGGCTTGGTTTTTGCTCTGACATGCACTGTCAACTGTGGGACATTATATAGACAGGTGTGTGCCTTTCCAAATCATGTCCAATCCATTTAATTTACCACAGATGGACTCTAATCAAGTTGTAGAAACATCTCAAGGATGATCAATGGAAACAGGATGCACCCAAGCCCAATTTTGACTCTCATAGCAAAGGGTCTGAATACTTAAGTAAATACGGTATCAGTTTTTTGTTTTTTATACGTTGCAAACATTTCTATTTGCTTTGTCATGATGGGGTATTGTGTGTAGATTGATTGCTGAGGGGGAAAAAATATACTTTCTGGATACTTTCCGAAGGCACTATCTATTGTCAATCGCCCATAAGTTTGAAAATAATAGAGATATGATTTTTAGGCCAAATCGCCCAGTCCTACCCAAACTCCCAGGTTTTCCAGAAGTCCTGGTTAGAAGATTCCTGGAATCAGAAGGGAATAAGCAGAAAATCCTCACTCCTCCAACCAGGGTTTCTGGAAAGCCTGGGAATGTTGGGAAAGTTACCAGAATTATACAACCCTACATGGATGACTGGACTATTGGCATAGCTAGTTTACTCACTCAGTAAATAACACAGGAGGAAATGGAAAGATTTGATTTGGGAATTAAAAGGAGGAAAAAAAGATAAAAGAAGGGAAGTGCTGCTGGGATACAACCGTAGAACTTTGTAGGTAAAAGGTGCTCTTTGTGAACGGGGCTAAATAGTCATTAAAAATTTTTTGGGACCAAGGCACTCTTCATATAATTAGTTTTAAATGCCTTTATCTTGGTAATGTTCAGTAAAACCAAAGGTTTACAACTCTGACACGTTTCGGCAGCATGGCCTTCGTCAGGGAGTAACAATTGAAGAGTACATTGGCCCATTTTGATTTTTAAAGTAGAAACAGATTGAAAACCTCCAAAGAGAAACAAACAGAAAGAAAAACAGGTCAAAGGACAATAAATGTCATGCAGGAGAAGGTAGAGAGAAACCCTTAATGTGGTATGAGGCCATGCGAGAATCAATGGACAGGACCTAATCCCTTTCCCTGCCTTCCAGTGGACAGGACGGGACCCAATCCCCCTGCCTGCCTTCCAGTGGACAGGACATCCCCCTGCCTGCCTTCCAGTGGACAGGACGGGACCCAATCCCCCTGCCTGCCTTCCAGTGGAGAGGACATCCCCCTGCCTGCCTTCCAGTGGACAGGACATCCCCCTGCCTGCCTTCCAGTGGGCAGGGACATCCCCCCTGCCTGCCTTCCAGTGGACAGGACATCCCCCTGCCTGCCTTCCAGTGGACAGGACATCCCCCTGCTTGCCTTCCAGTGGACAGGACGGGACCCAATCCCCCTGCCTGCCTTCCAGTGGAGAGGACATCCCCCTGCCTGCCTTCCAGTGGACAGGACGGGACCCAATCCCCCTGCCTGCCTTCCAGTGGACAGGACGGGACCCAATCCCCCTGCCTGCCTTCCAGTGGACACGACATCCCCCTCCCTGCCTTCCAGTGGACAGGACCGGGACCCAATCCCCCTGCCTGCCTTCCAGTGGACAGGACATCCCCCTGCCTGCCTTCCAGTGGACAGGACGGGACCCAATCCCCCTCCTTGCCTTCCAGTGGAGAGGACATCCCCCTCCCTGCCTTCCAGTGGACAGGACATCCCCCTCCTTGCCTTCCAGTGGACAGGACGGGACCCAATCCCCCTGCCTGCCTTCCAGTGGACAGGACATCCCCCTGCCTGCCTTCCAGTGGACAGGACATCCCCCTGCCTGCCTTCCAGTGGACAGGACATCCCCCTGCCTGCCTTCCAGTGGACAGGACATCCCCCTGCCTGCTTTCCAGTGGACAGGACATCCCCCTCCCTGCCTTCCAGTTGACAGGAATAACCTAAAACTGGTGTGAGAAGAAGGAATAAGTAGGAAAAAGTTTGACGAACGGGTGGGAAGAGCGGCAACCCCCCCCCATGCCAAAAAACCCACGAGCCCTACCTTTGACCCTGTCCATTACCCAACATGCACAGCTCTACCCTGAAACCCCCTGTCCGTGTCCGCTAAGATTACCCATCATCATGCACAGCTAACACTGACCCCTGCCCCTGTCCGTGGACGGCCCAGCATGCATTGCAAAGCGTACCTGAGAGGTGATCCGATGATGGAAGAGGGGGGCGTGGGGTTACTTCCTGCGTTGTGCCGTCGCCGCACCGCCTGGCGACGGAACTTGATCGTGTCCTCACTTCCGGGGGCTGCGGAGGAGAAAGAGAGCGCAGTGGGAGGAGTCAGCAACATGGCCGACTGACCACCCGACCAAGACCATGTGTGCGTTCCAAATAGCACCCTATTCCCTATATAGTGCACTACTTTTGACCAGGGCCAATAGGGTACCATTTCAGACACAGCCCAAACCACCACTAATTTGAGAAAACTAGAACTCCCTGTCTGGCAGCAAGCAGTCAGCAATAAGACCATATTAACCTGTCTGGCAGCAAGCAGTCAGCAATAAGACCATATTAACCTGTCTGGCAGCAAGCAGTCAGCAATAAGACCATATTAACCTGTCTGGCAGCAAGCAGTCAGCAATAAGACCATATTAACCTGTCTGGCAGCAAGCAGTCAGCAATAAGACCGTATTAACCTGTCTGGCAGCAAGCAGTCAGCAATAAGACCATATTAACCTGTCTGGCATGTCAGCAATAAGACCATATTAACCTGTCTGTCAGCAAGCAGACAGCAATAAGACCATATTAACCTGTCTGGCAGCAAGCAGTCAGCAATAAGACCATATTAACCTGTCTGGCATGTCAGCAGTCAGCAATAAGACCACATTAACCTGTCTGGCAGCAAGCAGTCAGCAATAAGACCATATTAACCTGTCTGGCATGTCAGCAGTCAGCAATAAGACCACATTAACCTGTCTGGCAGCAAGCAGTCAGCAATAAGACCACATTAACCTGTCTGGCAGCAAGCAGTCAGCAATAAGACCATATTAACCTGTCTGGCATGTCAGCAATAAGACCATATTAACCTGTCTGGCATGTCAGCAGTCAGCAATAAGACCACATTAACCTGTCTGGCATGTCAGCAGTCAACAATAAGACCATATTAACCTGTCTGGCAGCAAGCAGTCAACAATAAGACCATATTAACCTGTCTGGCAGCAAGCAGTCAGCAATAAGACCATATTAACCTGTCTGGCAGCAAGCAGTCAGCAATAAGACCATATTAACCTGTCTGGCATGTCAGCAGTCAGCAATAAGACCATATTAACCTGTCTGGCATGTCAGCAATAAGACCATATTAACCTGTCTGGCATGTCAGCAATAAGACCATATTAACCTGTCTGGCATGTCAGCAGTCAGCAATAAGACCATATTAACCTGTCTGGCATGTCAGCAGTCAGCAATAAGACCATATTAACCTGTCTGGCATGTCAGCAGTCAGCAATAAGACCATATTAACCTGTCTGGCAGCAAGCAGTCAGCAATAAGACCATATTAACCTGTCTGGCATGTCAGCAGTCAGCAATAAGACCACATTAACCTGTCTGGCAGCAAGCAGTCAAAAATAAGACCATATTAACCTGTCTGGCAGCAAGCAGTCAACAATAAGACCATATTAACCTGTCTGGCATGTCATCAATAAGACCATATTAACCTGTCTGGCAGCAAGCAGTCAGCAATAAGACCATATTAACCTGTCTGGCAGCAAGCAGTCAGCAATAAGACCATATTAACCTGTCTGGCAGCAAGCAGTCAGCAATAAGACCATATTAACCTGTCTGGCATGTCAGCAATAAGACCATATTAACCTGTCTGGCAGCAAGCAGTCAGCAATAAGACCATATTAACCTGTCTGGCATGTCAGCAATAAGACCATATTAACCTGTCTGGCAGCAAGCAGTCAGCAATAAGACCATATTAACCTGTCTGGCAGCAAGCAGTCAGCAATAAGACCATATTAACCTGTCTGGCAGCAAGCAGTCAGCAATAAGACCATATTAACCTGTCTGGCATGTCAGCAATAAGACCATATTAACCTGTCTGGCAGCAAGCAGTCAGCAATAAGACCATATTAAGCTGTCTGGCAGCAAGCAGTCAGCAATAAGACCATATTAACCTGTCTGGCAGCAAGCAGTCAGCAATAAGACCATATTAACCTGTCTGGCATGTCAGCAGTCAGCAATAAGACCATATTAACCTGTCTGGCAGCAAGCAGTCAGCAATAAGACCATATTAACCTGTCTGGCATGTCAGCAGTCAGCAATAAGACCATATTAACCTGTCTGGCAGCAAGCAGTCAGCAATAAGACCATATTAACCTGTCTGGCATGTCAGCAGTCAGCAATAAGACCATATTAACCTGTCTGGCAGCAAGCAGTCAGCAATAAGACCATATTAACCTGTCTGGCATGTCAGCAGTCAGCAATAAGACCACATTAACCTGTCTGGCAGCAAGCAGTCAACAATAAGACCATATTAACCTGTATGGCAGCAAGCAGTCAGCAATAAGACCATATTAACCTGTCTGGCAGCAAGCAGTCAGCAATAAGACCATATTAACCTGTCTGGCATGTCAGCAGTCAGCAATAAGACCATATTAACCTGTCTGGCATGTCAGCAGTCAGCAATAACACCATATTAACCTGTCTGGCAGCAAGCAGTCAACAATAAGACCATATTAACCTGTCTGGCATGTCAGCAGTCAGCAATAAGACCATATTAACCTGTCTGGCAGCAAGCAGTCAGCAATAAGACCATATTAACCTGTCTGGCAGCAAGCAGTCAGCAATAAGACCATATTAACCTGTCTGGCAGCAAGCAGTCAGCAATAAGACCATATTAACCTGTCTGGCAGCAAGCAGTCAGCAATAAGACCATATTAACCTGTCTGGCAGCAAGCAGTCAGCAATAAGACCATATTAACCTGTCTGGCAGCAAGCAGTCAGCAATAAGACCATATTAACCTGTCTGGCATGTCAGCAGTCAACAATAAGACCATAATAACCTGTCTGGCAGCAAGCAGTCAGCAATAAGACCATATTAACCTGTCTGGCATGTCAGCAGTCAGCAATAAGACCACATTAACCTGTCTGGCATGTCAGCAATAAGACCATATTAACCTGTCTGGCATGTCAGCAATAAGACCATATTAACCTGTCTGGCAGCAAGCAGTCAGCAATAAGACCATATTAACCTGTCTGGCAGCAAGCAGTCAGCAATAAGACCATATTAACCTGTCTGGCATGTCAGCAATAAGACCATATTAACCTGTCTGGCAGCAAGCAGTCAGCAATAAGACCATATTAACCTGTCTGGCAGCAAGCAGTCAGCAATAAGACCATATTAACCTGTCTGGCATGTCAGCAGTCAACAATAAGACCATATTAACCTGTCTGGCAGCAAGCAGTCAGCAATAAGACCATATTAACCTGTCTGGCATGTCAGCAATAAGACCATATTAACCTGTCTGGCAGCAAGCAGTCAGCAATAAGACCATATTAACCTGTCTGGCATGTCAGCAGTCAGCAATAAGACCATATTAACCTGTCTGGCATGTCAGCAGTCAACAATAAGACCATATTAACCTGTCTGGCAGCAAGCAGTCAGCAATAAGACCATATTAACCTGTCTGGCAGCAAACAGTCAGCAATAAGACCATATTTACCTGTCTGGCATGTCAGCAGTCAGCAATAAGACCATATTAACCTGTCTGGCAGCAAACAGTCAGCAATAAGACCATATTAACCTGTCTGGCATGTCAGCAGTCAGCAATAAGACCATATTAACCTGTCTGGCATGTCAGCAGTCAACAATAAGACCATATTAACTTGTCTGGCAGCAAGCAGTCAGCAATAAGACCATATTAACCTGTCTGGCAGCAAACAGTCAGCAATAAGACCATATTTACCTGTCTGGCATGTCAGCAGTCAGCAATAAGACCATATTAACCTGTCTGGCAGCAAACAGTCAGCAATAAGACCATATTAACCTGTCTGGCATGTCAGCAGTCAACAATAAGACCATATTAACCTGTCTGGCATGTCAGCAGTCAGCAATAAGACCATATTAACCTGTCTGGCATGTCAGCAGTCAGCAATAAGACCATATTAACCTGTCTGGCATGTCAGCAGTCAACAATAAGACCATATTAACCTGTCTGGCATGTCAGCAGTCAGCAATAAGACCATATTAACCTGTCTGGCATGTCAGCAGTCAGCAATAAGACCATATTAACCTGTCTGGCATGTCAGCAATAAGACCATATTAACCTGTCTGGCAGCAAGCAGTCAGCAATAAGACCATATTAACCTGTCTGGCATGTCAGCAGTCAACAATAAGACCATATTAACCTGTCTGGCAGCAAGCAGTCAGCAATAAGACCATATTAACCTGTCTGGCAGCAAGCAGTCAGCAATAAGACCATATTAGCCTGTCTGGCATGTCAGCAGTCAGCAATAAGACCATATTAACCTGTCTGGCAGCAAGCAGTCAGCAATAAGACCATATTAACCTGTCTGGCAGCAAACAGTCAGCAATAAGACCATATTTACCTGTCTGGCATGTCAGCAGTCAGCAATAAGACCATATTAACCTGTCTGGCAGCAAACAGTCAGCAATAAGACCATATTAACCTGTCTGGCATGTCAGCAGTCAGCAATAAGACCATATTAACCTGTCTGGCATGTCAGCAGTCAACAATAAGACCATATTAACCTGTCTGGCAGCAAGCAGTCAGCAATAAGACCATATTAACCTGTCTGGCAGCAAACAGTCAGCAATAAGACCATATTTACCTGTCTGGCATGTCAGCAGTCAGCAATAAGACCATATTAACCTGTCTGGCAGCAAACGGTCAGCAATAAGACCATATTAACCTGTCTGGCATGTCAGCAGTCAACAATAAGACCATATTAACCTGTCTGGCATGTCAGCAGTCAGCAATAAGACCATATTAACCTGTCTGGCATGTCAGCAGTCAGCAATAAGACCATATTAACCTGTCTGGCATGTCAGCAGTCAACAATAAGACCATATTAACCTGTCTGGCATGTCAGCAGTCAGCAATAAGACCATATTAACCTGTCTGGCATGTCAGCAGTCAGCAATAAGACCATATTAACCTGTCTGGCATGTCAGCAATAAGACCATATTAACCTGTCTGGCAGCAAGCAGTCAGCAATAAGACCATATTAACCTGTCTGGCATGTCAGCAGTCAACAATAAGACCATATTAACCTGTCTGGCAGCAAGCAGTCAGCAATAAGACCATATTAACCTGTCTGGCAGCAAGCAGTCAGCAATAAGACCATATTAGCCTGTCTGGCATGTCAGCAGTCAGCAATAAGACCATATTAACCTGTCTGGCAGCAAGCAGTCAGCAATAAGACCATATTAACCTGTCTGGCAGCAAGCAGTCAGCAATAAGACCATATTAGCCTGTCTGTCAGCAAGCAGTCAGCAATAAGACCATATTAACCTGTCTGTCAGCAAGCAGTCAGCAATAAGACCATATTAACCTGTCTGGCAGCAAGCAGTCAGCAATAAGACCATATTAACCTGTCTGGCAGCAAGCAGTCAGCAATAAGACCATATTAACCTGTCTGGCATGTCAGCAGTCAGCAATAAGACCATATTAACCTGTCTGGCATGTCAGCAGTCAGCAATAACACCATATTAACCTGTCTGGCAGCAAGCAGTCAACAATAAGACCATATTAACCTGTCTGGCATGTCAGCAGTCAGCAATAAGACCATATTAACCTGTCTGGCAGCAAGCAGTCAGCAATAAGACCATATTAACCTGTCTGGCAGCAAGCAGTCAGCAATAAGACCATATTAACCTGTCTGGCAGCAAGCAGTCAGCAATAAGACCATATTAACCTGTCTGGCAGCAAGCAGTCAGCAATAAGACCATATTAACCTGTCTGGCAGCAAGCAGTCAGCAATAAGACCATATTAACCTGTCTGGCAGCAAGCAGTCAGCAATAAGACCATATTAACCTGTCTGGCATGTCAGCAGTCAACAATAAGACCATATTAACCTGTCTGGCAGCAAGCAGTCAGCAATAAGACCATATTAACCTGTCTGGCATGTCAGCAATAAGACCACATTAACCTGTCTGGCATGTCAGCAATAAGACCATATTAACCTGTCTGGCATGTCAGCAATAAGACCATATTAACCTGTCTGGCAGCAAGCAGTCAGCAATAAGACCATATTAACCTGTCTGGCAGCAAGCAGTCAGCAATAAGACCATATTAACCTGTCTGGCATGTCAGCAATAAGACCATATTAACCTGTCTGGCAGCAAGCAGTCAGCAATAAGACCATATTAACCTGTCTGGCAGCAAGCAGTCAGCAATAAGACCATATTAACCTGTCTGGCATGTCAGCAGTCAACAATAAGACCATATTAACCTGTCTGGCAGCAAGCAGTCAGCAATAAGACCATATTAACCTGTCTGGCATGTCAGCAATAAGACCATATTAACCTGTCTGGCAGCAAGCAGTCAGCAATAAGACCATATTAACCTGTCTGGCAGCAAGCAGTCAGCAATAAGACCATATTAACCTGTCTGGCAGCAAGCAGTCAGCAATAAGACCATATTAACCTGTCTGGCAGCAAGCAGTCAGCAATAAGACCATATTAACCTGTCTGGCAGCAAGCAGTCAGCAATAAGACCATATTAACCTGTCTGGCATGTCAGCAGTCAGCAATAAGACCATATTAACCTGTCTGGCAGCAAACAGTCAGCAATAAGACCATATTAACCTGTCTGGCATGTCAGCAGTCAGCAATAAGACCATATTAACCTGTCTGGCATGTCAGCAGTCAACAATAAGACCATATAAACCTGTCTGGCAGCAAGCAGTCAGCAATAAGACCATATTAACCTGTCTGGCAGCAAACAGTCAGCAATAAGACCATATTTACCTGTCTGGCATGTCAGCAGTCAGCAATAAGACCATATTAACCTGTCTGGCAGCAAACAGTCAGCAATAAGACCATATTAACCTGTCTGGCATGTCAGCAGTCAGCAATAAGACCATATTAACCTGTCTGGCATGTCAGCAGTCAGCAATAAGACCATATTAACCTGTCTGGCATGTCAGCAGTCAGCAATAAGACCATATTAACCTGTCTGGCATGTCAGCAGTCAGCAATAAGACCATATTAACCTGTCTGGCATGTCAGCAGTCAGCAATAAGACCATATTAACCTGTCTGGCATGTCAGCAGTCAGCAATAAGACCATATTAACCTGTCTGGCATGTCAGCAATAAGACCATATTAACCTGTCTGGCAGCAAGCAGTCAGCAATAAGACCATATTAACCTGTCTGGCATGTCAGCAGTCAACAATAAGACCATATTAACCTGTCTGGCAGCAAGCAGTCAGCAATAAGACCATATTAACCTGTCTGGCAGCAAGCAGTCAGCAATAAGACCATATTAGCCTGTCTGGCATGTCAGCAGTCAGCAATAAGACCATATTAACCTGTCTGGCAGCAAGCAGTCAGCAATAAGACCATATTAACCTGTCTGGCAGCAAGCAGTCAGCAATAAGACCATATTAACCTGTCTGTCAGCAAGCAGTCAGCAATAAGACCATATTAACCTGTCTGTCAGCAAGCAGTCAGCAATAAGACCATATTAACCTGTCTGGCAGCAAGCAGTCAGCAATAAGACCATATTAACCTGTCTGGCAGCAAGCAGTCAGCAATAACACCATATTAACCTGTCTGGCAGCAAGCAGTCAGCAATAAGACCATATTAACCTGTCTGGCATGTCAGCAATAAGACCATATTAACCTGTCTGGCAGCAAGCAGTCAGCAATAAGACCATATTAACCTGTCTGGCAGCAAGCAGTCAGCAATAAGACCATATTAACCTGTCTGGCAGCAAGCAGTCAGCAATAAGACCATATTAACCTGTCTGTCAGCAAGCAGTCAGCAATAAGACCATATTAACCTGTCTGTCAGCAAGCAGTCAGCAATAAGACCATATTAACCTGTCTGGCAGCAAGCAGTCAGCAATAACACCATATTAACCTGTCTGGCAGCAAGCAGTCAGCAATAAGACCATATTAACCTGTCTGGCAGCAAGCAGTCAGCAATAAGACCATATTAACCTGTCTGGCAGCAAGCAGTCAGCAATAACACCATATTAACCTGTCTGGCAGCAAGCAGTCAGCAATAAGACCATATTAACCTGTCTGGCAGCAAGCAGTCAGCAATAAGACCATATTAACCTGTCTGGCAGCAAGCAGTCAACAATAAGACCATATTAACCTGTCTGGCAGCAAGCAGTCAGCAATAAGACCACATTAACCTGTCTGGCAGCAAGCAGTCAGCAATAAGACCATATTAACCTGTCTGGCAGCAAGCAGTCAACAATAAGACCATATTAACCTGTCTGGCAGCAAGCAGTCAGCAATAAGACCATATTAACCTGTCTGGCAGCAAGCAGTCAGCAATAAGACCATATTAACCTGTCTGGCAGCAAGCAGTCAGCAATAAGACCATATTAACCTGTCTGGCAGCAAGCAGTCAGCAATAACACCATATTAACCTGTCTGGCAGCAAGCAGTCAGCAATAAGACCATATTAACCACAGTGATTTAGAAAACACTGACACCCTTACGACGACTTGACCAAGGCCACGTCGACGACTTGACCAAGGCCACGTCGGTAGTAACATTGTGATTGAATCACCCAAGCTAAGCTCTAGTAAAATATCACGTTCGGGAGCAAAACGTTGTGATTCATTTACACTACCGGTCGAAAGTTTTAGAACACCTACTCATTCAAGGGTGTTTCTTTATTTTTACTATTTTCTACATTGTAGAATAATAGTGAAGACATCAAAACTATGAAATAACACATATGGAATCATGTGGTAATCAGAAAAGTGTTAATCAAAATATATTTTATATTCGAGATTCTTCAAAGTAGCCACCCTTTGCCTTGACAGCTTTGCACACTCTTGGCAAAGGGTGGCTACTTTGAAGAATCTAAAATATATTTTGATTTGTTTAACACTTTTTTGGTTACTACATGATTCCATATGTGTTTTCTCATAGTTTTGATGTCTTCACTATTATTCTACAATGTAGAAAATAGTAAAAATAAAGAAAAACCCTTGAATGAGTAGGTGTCCAAACTTTTGACTGGTACTGTATGTGTGGAAGCCAGGAGATGTTAATTAATGGTCAACTACCGTGAGACCGACAGTTAATTGCTTGACAATCACTGGCTGACGAAATTTCATGACTGCCACAGACCTAGTTGTCACTAAATTAGATTAATTTGATGTGTGTGTGTGTGTGTGTGTGTGTGTGTGTGTGTGTCTCATTTGTATGCCGAATTTCATTTTGAGCAGGGAGTACATGATTCTGATTGCTGTGTTTCATTTTGCAAGATGTCTTTGGGGTTTTGGGGAAATTGGCTAACTGTTTCGTGTTTTGAGTACATGAGATGTAGTTTCAGCAAACGTGTTAACAATTGGGAAAAATCTGTAAAAGATCATCTTTGGGAGTAGCATAAAAGTGAGCGGACATACCCTTCTATTTGTGTCAGCATGAGAACGCTAGGCCGGAGCATCACTGAGCCTCACTAGGCCGGAACGTCACTGGGCCTCACTAGGCCGGAGCGTCACTGAGCCTCACTAGGCCGGAACGTCACTGGGCCTCACTAGGCCGGAGCGTCACTGGGCCTCACTAGGCCGGAGCGTCACTGGGCCTCACTAGGCCGGAGCGTCACTGGGCCTCACTAGGCCGGAGCGTCACTGAGCCTCACTCCAACTTGCGCACCAGCAGACGCCCTTCCTTAGGCCTGTAGTTCAATAGGTGGCCCACTGGCCAAATTCAGCCTGCGGGTGATTTATTTGCCCCCCAAGATTTATTTCCGTTGTTGGACATGAAAGACTGTAAAATCACCAGGAAATCAGCTCAAAGTGAAAAGACCCAGCTCAGCGGCAAACCAAACCAGGCTGTCCACTCACTGCCAACCTTGGCAGACAGGCCAACCCAGACACACCTAGACTCTGGTGACCCAGGTCTAAACTGGTTCCCAGCTGGGTGAACACAATACCCAGGTCTAAACTGGTTCCCAGCTGGGTGAACACAATACCCAGGTCTAAACTGGTTCCCAGCTGGGTGAACACAATACCCAGGTCTAAACTGGTTCCCAGCTGGGTGAACACAATACCCAGCACCCAATACCACGATTCACAAAAGACCCACAAATGACCACGCCCACAGGACAGGGAAAACTAAGACCGACTCCGATAGGCAAATGGCCAACCAAGACCGACTCCGATAGGCAAATGGCCAACTAAGACCGACTCCGATAGGCAAATGGCCAACTAAGACCGACTCCGATAGGCAAATGGCCAACTAAGACCGACTCCGATAGGCAAATGGCCAACTAAGACCGACTCCGATAGGCAAATGGCCAACTAAGACCGACTCCGATAGGCAAATGGCCAACCAAGACCGACTCCAATAGGCAAATGGCCAACTAAGACCGACTCCGATAGGCAAATGGCCAACTAAGACCGACTCCGATAGGCAAATGGCCAACTAAGACCGACTCCGATAGGCAAATGGCCAACTAAGACCGACTCCAATAGGCCAACCCATTGCCAAATGGCCAACCCATTACCAGTTAGTTACTTAATAAAGAGAGTCAAAGTGGCAAGAGTGAGATCACACTGTAAAGCTACAATACAGAGACACTGGTGTTTAGAGACAGTTACTGCTGACCTGACTGGAGAGACAGTTACTGCTGACCTGACTGGTGAGACAGTTACTGCTGACCTGACTGGAGAGACAGTTACTGCTGACCTGACTGGAGAGACAGTTACTGCTGACCTGACTGGAGAGACAGTTACTGCTGAC
Organism: Coregonus clupeaformis; assembly: GCF_020615455.1. Classification (NCBI taxonomy): domain Eukaryota; kingdom Metazoa; phylum Chordata; class Actinopteri; order Salmoniformes; family Salmonidae; genus Coregonus; species Coregonus clupeaformis. Next base: position 2,430,222 of record NC_059220.1, read on the forward strand.
CTGACTGGTGAGACAGTTACTGCTGACCTGACTGGTGAGACAGTTACTGCTGACCTGGCTGGTGAGACAGTTACTGCTGACCTGACTGGTGAGACAGTTACTGCTGACCTGACTGGAGAGACAGTTACTGCTGACCTGACTGGAGAGACAGTTACTGCTGACCTGACTGGAGAGACAGTTACTGCTGACCTGACTGGTGAGACAGTTACTGCTGACCTGACTGGAGAGACAGTTACTGCTGACCTGACTGGTGAGACAGTTACTGCTGACCTGACTGGTGAGACAGTTACTGCTGACCTGACTGGAGAGACAGTTACTGCTGACCTGACTGGTGAGACAGTTACTGCTGACCTGACTGGTGAGACAGTTACTGCTGACCTGACTGGTGAGACAGTTACTGCTGACCTGACTGGTGAGACAGTTACTGCTGACCTGACTGGTGAGACAGTTACTGCTGACCTGACTGGTGAGACAGTTACTGCTGACCTGACTGGTGAGACAGTTACTGCTGACCTGACTGGTGAGACAGTTACTGCTGACCTGACTGGTGAGACAGTTACTGCTGACCTGACTGGTGAGACAGTTACTGCTGACCTGACTGGAGAGACAGTTACTGCTGACCTGACTGGTGAGACAGTTACTGCTGACCTGACTGGTGAGACAGTTACTGCTGACCTGACTGGAGAGACAGTTACTGCTGACCTGACTGGTGAGACAGTTACTGCTGACCTGACTGGAGAGACAGTTACTGCTGACCTGACTGGTGAGACAGTTACTGCTGACCTGACTGGTGAGACAGTTACTGCTGACCTGACTGGTGAGACAGTTACTGCTGACCTGACTGGAGAGACAGTTACTGCTGACCTGACTGGTGAGACAGTTACTGCTGACCTGACTGGTGAGACAGTTACTGCTGACCTGACTGGTGAGACAGTTACTGCTGACCTGACTGGTGAGACAGTTACTGCTGACCTGACTGGAGAGACAGTTACTGCTGACCTGACTGGAGAGACAGTTACTGCTGACCTGACTGGTGAGACAGTTACTGCTGACCTGACTGGTGAGACAGTTACTGCTGACCTGACTGGTGAGACAGTTACTGCTGACCTGACTGGTGAGACAGTTACTGCTGACCTGACTGGTGAGATGGGGTGAGACAGTTACTGCTGACCTGACTGGAGAGACAGTTACTGCTGACCTGACTGGTGAGACAGTTACTGCTGACCTGACTGGTGAGACAGTTACTGCTGACCTGACTGGTGAGATGGGGTGAGACAGTTACTGCTGACCTGACTGGAGAGACAGTTACTGCTGACCTGACTGGAGAGACAGTTACTGCTGACCTGACTGGTGAGACAGTTACTGCTGACCTGACTGGTGAGACAGTTACTGCTGACCTGACTGGTGAGACAGTTACTGCTGACCTGACTGGTGAGACAGTTACTGCTGACCTGACTGGTGAGATGGGGTGAGACAGTTACTGCTGACCTGACTGGAGAGACAGTTACTGCTGACCTGACTGGTGAGACAGTTACTGCTGACCTGACTGGTGAGACAGTTACTGCTGACCTGACTGGTGAGACAGTTACTGCTGACCTGACTGGTGAGACAGTTACTGCTGACCTGACTGGTGAGACAGTTACTGCTGACCTGACTGGTGAGACAGTTACTGCTGACCTGACTGGTGAGACAGTTACTGCTGACCTGACTGGTGAGACAGTTACTGCTGACCTACGGACAGACAACGCACACACTGTCCTAACATGCTAATGGTGACTAACTACACAGGGAAGGATCCCTACGCCTGGCCTGGGTCTAGTTCGTCTGTAAACTGTGGCTCCATGGAAACTTGCCATGGCAACCATACATGAGCAGGGCAGAGCAGACAGCCAATAGAGGTGTGGGTTCTAATACGTGTTAGAGCAACTAGAGACATACAGTGCCTTGGGAAAGTATTCAGACCCCTTCCCTTTTTCCACATTTTGTTACAGCCTTATTCTAAAATGGATTCAATTATAATTTTTTTCTCATCAATCTACACACAATGACAAAGTGAAAACAGGTTTTTAGAAATGGTTTGCTAATTTATTACAAATAAAAAAACAGAAATACCGTATTTACATAAGTATTCAGACCCTTTGCTATGAGACTCGAAATTGAGCTCAGGTGCATCCTGTTTCCATTGATCATCCTTGAGATGTTACTACAACTTGATTGGAGTCCACCTGTAGTAAATTCAATTGATTGGACATGATTTGGAAAGGCACACACCTGTCTATATAAGGTCCCACAGTTGACAGTGCATGTCAGAGCAAAAACCAAGCCATGAGGTCGAAGGAACCCTGGATACCCACCTAACTATAACCCTGGATACCCACCTAACTATAACCCTGGATACCCACCTAACTATAACCCTGGATACCCACCTAACTATAACCCTGGATACCCACCTAACTATAACCCTGGATACCCACCTAACTATAACCATGGATACCCACCTAACTATAACCCTGGATACCAACCTAACTATAACCATGGATACCCACCTAACTATAACCCTGGATACCAACCTAACTATAACCATGGATACCCACCTAACTATAACCATGGATACCCACCTAACTATAACCCTGGATACCCACCTAACTATAACCCTGGATACCAACCTAACTATAACCCTGGATACCAACCTAACTATAACCCTGGATACCCACCTAACTATAACCCTGGATACCAACCTAACTATAACCCTGGATACCAACCTAACTATAACCATGGATACCCACCTAACTATAACCCTGGATACCAACCTAACTATAACCATGGATACCCACCTAACTATAACCCTGGATACCCACCTAACTATAACCCTGGATACCAACCTAACTATAACCCTGGATACTCACCTTGTGAGGAGCTGGCAGTGGTAGCATTCTGATGCTCTGAAGAAAAGGCTGTCTGGCTGGGTAGACTGTTTCTGGACCTGGTCACTGATTCCAGCTGTGAGGCCCTTCCCAATAGGGAGGCAGCATCCAGGACATCCCCCTCTTTGGCTTCCAGGTCAGATTTGGAGGTGGTGAGGGGTCGGGGCCCGGCGGCAGGAGCCCCGAGGCGGTGGGGCTCGTTAAGGTAGGCGGACGCCGCCTTGCCGCTGTCCAGGCTCAGCACCCGGGCGTGGGTTTTGGCGCTGCCCGTGCTGGGGGTCCGGCGAGAGGTGCGGCGCTTGCCTCCTCTTCCGGCCCGCCCCCCTCCTCCCTCAGATCTGGCCTGGGCTTTTTGTGATGAGGACATGGAGGCTGTGGTAGCAGAATTGTGGGAGTGGCTGTGGGAGTGACTGTGCTTGGCTTTCAGGGCGCCGTAGCGTCTCTCGGGGGAGTGGCAGGAGTGGGAGGTGGTTGAGGAGGAGGAGTCAGTGCTGAAGTGGTGTGATTGGGTGGATCGGAGAGAGGAAGCACAGCTCAGCTCGCTCCCGTCACTCCACTCCTCCTCCCCACCGGCGAATACCGCACTGTGCGGCTTGGACATGCCACGCAATGACATGTAGTCCCGGTGGCGGCTGGTGTCAAAGCTGCTCGCCCGTTTCTTACCGGTCCGCCGGCGCCCGCTGCTGCGCCCGGCTGCACCAGAGGAGGAAGTAGTTTGTCGGACCTCCCCTTTCTCTCCTCTCTCCCTGTCCTGTTCCCTGCTGGCTGTGCAGGCCGAGCCGTCTGCACTGGTCATCATGCTACTGCTGCAGGGGGAGTCTGCTGGGGCTGGGCGCTCCTGGGCCGGGGAGTCTGCTGGGGCTGGGCGCTCCTGGGCCGGGGTTGCTGGGGTGGGGCTCCTGGGGGTCTGCTGGGGCTGGGCGGTCCTGGGCCGGGGGGTCTGCTGGGGCTGGGCGCTCCTGGGCCGGGGAGTCTGCTGGGGCTGGGCGCTCCTGGGCCGGGGAGGCTGCTGGGGCTAGTGGGTCCTGGGCCGGGACTGGGGGGTTGGGGTTAGAGGGGGACGTGGCGGAGGAGGAGGAGGAGGAGGAGGAGGAGGGTTGTTTGGCTGTCAGCTCGTTGGCATGGGGGTTCTTATTGGCCTCCCTGGAAGGCAGGAGGCTGCTCAGCCCTCTGGAGCTCAGGCCGGACCCCAGACTAGAAGTCCTGCCATCCCCCATAGAGATGGGCCCGGGCCCAGCAGCAGCAGCCTCCCCTCCACCACCACCACCACCTCCCCACTCCCTCCCGGCCCCAGACCCAGCCCCGCGCTGCTCGCCCCCCGACAGGCAGAGTAAACGCTCTACATGGCTGTGGAAGCTGCTGACGGTGCTGTTGGTGTCTCTGTCCGTGCCGCCGCTGCAGTAACTCTCTGTAGAGCCGCTGCTGCGTGAGCTCAGGCTGCGGAGACTGTCTGCACTGACCTTCCCTCCTCCTCCTCCTCCTCCTCCTCCACCCACACGCCCCACACCACCCTGGTCCGTCTGGTATAGAGCCTCCCCTGCCAGCCCTAGCCTGCAGAAGTCCTGCTGGTGTCTGTAGCAGTCTGTGGAGCAGCCAGAGGTGGAAGTGGAGGCCTGGTCCTGATGCTGGTCGAGTCTCTCAGCCCCCTCCATGTCCCGCTGGCCCTGTCCTCCAGCCTCAGCCCCTGGCCAGTGGGGTCTGGCAGATTCCAGCTCACACACTGGGTCCAGGCCCCCTTTCCGGGGCGGGGGGTAGAGGCTAAAGTCAGCTGAAGGCAGTGAGGGGTCGGGGAAGGCTGATCCGGCAGAGCTGGAGGTGCGGGGCAGGCCCCGGGTCCGTGGCTCCTTCCTGAAGGACTGAGAGTGCAAGCCAGGGGCGTGGGCCGACACCTCTGTGTCGCAGAAGGACAGGGATTGGCTGAAAGGGTGGGAGGCGGCGCTACGGAGGTCGGCGGGGTCGCGGGACAGCTCGGGGGGGCCCAGGGAGGTGGAGGGCTGCATGGAGGCGAAGGAGTGGTTGGAGACAAGGCAGTAGATCTTTGGGTCAGACATCATGTCTGGAGGGGAGGAAAGGATATCAGTGAAATTAGTGAAGGTCTGTTCTCAGTGATAATTAAGTGAAATTAGTGAGGGCTTCCCCACTTCTCCTCCTGTACACAGAAAAATACAGAGAAAGACAGAGGGGTGGAGAGAGAGAGACGAGGGGTGGAGAGAGGAGCGACGGAGGGGTGGAGAGAGAGAGGCGGAGGGGTGGAGAGAGGAGACAGAGGGGTGGAGAGAGAGCGACGGAGGGGTGGAGAGAGGAGACAGAGGGGTGGAGAGAGAGCGACGGAGGGGTGGAGAGAGGAGGCAGAGGGGTGGAGAGAGGAGGCAGAGGGGTGGAGAGAGAGCGGCGGAGGGGTGGAGAAGGAGGCAGAGGGGTGGGAGAGGAGGCAGAGGGGGTGGAGAGAGGAGACAGAGGGGGTGGAGAGAGGAGGCAGAGGGGGTGGAGAGAGGAGGCAGAGGGGTGGAGAGAGGAGGCAGAGGGGTGGAGAGAGGAGACAGAGGGGTGGAGAGAGGAGACAGAGGGGTGGAGAGAGGAGGCAGAGGGGTGGAGAGAGGAGGCAGAGGGGTGGAGAGAGAGAGAGAGGGGTGGAGAGAGGAGAGAGAGGGGTGGAGAGAGGAGACAGAGGGGTGGAGAGAGGAGACGGAGGGGTGGAGAGAGGAGACGGAGGGTGGAGAGAGGAGACAGAGGGGTGGAGAGAGGAGAGGGTGGAGAGAGGAGACAGAGGGGTGGAGAGAGGAGACAGAGGGGGTGGAGAGAGGAGCAGAGGGTGGAGAGAGGAGACAGAGGGGTGGAGAGAGGAGACAGAGGGGTGGAGAGAGGAGACAGAGGGGTGGAGAGAGGAGACAGAGGGGTGGAGAGAGGAGACAGAGGGGTGGAGAGAGGAGACAGAGGGGTGGAGAGAGGAGACAGAGGGGTGGAGAGAGGAGACAGAGGGGTGGAGAGAGGAGACAGAGGGGTGGAGAGAGGAGACAGAGGGGTGGAGAAAGGAGACAGAGGGGTGGAGAAAGGAGACAGAGGGGTGGAGAGAGGGAGACGGAGGGTGGAGAGAGAGACGGAGGGGTGGAGAGAGGAGACGGAGGGGTGGAGAGAGGAGACAGAGGGGTGAAAGAGAGAGACAGAGGGGTGGAGAGAGAGAGACAGAGGGGTAGAGAGAGAGAGACAGAGGGGTGGAGAGAGGAGACGGAGGGGTGGAGAGAGGAGACGGAGGGGTGGAGAGAGGAGACGGAGGGGTGGAGAGAGGAGACGGAGGGGTGGAGAGAGGAGACGGAGGGGTGGAGAGAGGGAGACGGAGGGTGAGAGAGAGGCGGAGGGGTGGAGAGAGGAGACGGAGGGGTGGAGAAAGGAGACAGAGGGGTGGAGAAAGGAGACAGAGGGGTGGAGAAAGGAGACAGAGGGGTGGAGAGAGGAGTCAGAGGGGTGGAGAGAGAGACGGAGGGGTGGAGAGAGGAGACGGAGGGGTGGAGAGAGGAGACAGAGGGGTGGAGAGAGAGAGACAGAGGGGTGGAGAGAGAGACAGAGGGGTGGAGAGAGGAGGCAGAGGGGTGGAGAGAGGAGACAGAGGGGTGGAGAGAGGAGACAGAGGGGTGGAGAGAGGAGACGGAGGGGTGGAGAGAGAGAGACGGAGAGGTGGAGAGAGAGAGACAGAGGGGTGGGAGAGAGGAGACAGAGGGGTGGAGAGAGGAGACAGAGGGGTGGAGAGAGGAGACAGAGGGGTGGAGAGAGGAGACGGAGGGGTGGAGAGAGGAGACAGAGGGGTGGAGAGAGAGAGACGGAGGGTGGAGGTGGAGGGAGACAGAGGGTGGAGAGAGGGAGACAGAGGGGTGGAGAGAGGAGACAGAGGGGTGGAGAGAGGAGACAGAGGGGTGGAGAGAGGAGACAGAGGGGTGGAGAGAGGAGACAGAGGGGTGGAGAGAGGAGACAGAGGGAGACAGAGAGAGAGAGACAGAGGGGTGGAGAGAGGAGACAGAGGGGTGGAGAGAGGAGACAGAGGGGTGGAGAGAGGAGACAGAGGGGTGGAGAGAGGAGACAGAGGGGTGGAGAGAGGAGACAGAGGGGGGGAGAGAGGAGACAGAGGGGTGGGAGAGAGGAGAGAGAGGGGTGGAGAGAGGAGACAGAGGGGGTGGAGAGAGGAGACAGAGGGGTAGAGAGAGGAGACAGAGGGGTGGAGAGAGGAGACAGAGAGAGACAGAGACACAGGGAGAGACAGAGGGAGACAGAAGGAATAGAGTCTATCCTAGTTCAGCAGTCTGTGTGAGGGATGGACTGTGGACATTAGATATCCTGCCACATGTTAACAAGTTAACCTTGTTTAAACAGAGCTCTCATATGTTTTGATGAAAGGCACTCTCCTGAGCTAAACTCACAATCCAGAATCCAGATATGAGTGCAAGGAAACATTTGAGTAATACAACAAATATTATAACACCACCACATGATTTCACAAGAGCACCTTCTCTAAGTGACGCAGAGTATTTTCACTCAGTAGTTGCCCTGAGTAAGGCCAGGATTCAAACCAACAAAGATTAACGACCTGCGCAAAGCACTAGACTTTTAATTTCTAAATGCTGTGGATGTTGGTTCAAGCAGAAATCACCTTGAAATAAAAGTCTCAGTGCTCCGTTTTGGTTTGAATACCAGTCCAAGTCAGAGCCTGTTATGGACAGTGTGAGCGGAGGCTAGTCCTTAGGAGGAGGGAGAACAAAGCCCTGACACCCTACTCCCTATAGTGCACACGTTTTGGTAGTTTACTATATAAGGAACAGGTTTGGGGAAAGCCCTGGTAGTTTACTATATAAGGAACCGTTTTGGGGAAAGCCCTGGTAGTTTACTATATATGGAATAGTTTTTGGGAAAGCCCTGGTAGTTTACTATATAAGGAACCGTTTTGGGGAAAGCCCTGGTAGTTTACTATATAAGGAACAGGTTTGGGGAAAGCCCTGGTAGTTTACTATATAAGGAACAGGTTTGGGGAAAGCCCTGGTAGTTTACTATATAAGGAACAGGTTTGGGGAAAGCCCTGGTAGTTTACTACAGTGAGGGAAAAAAGTATTTGATCCCCTGCTGATTTTGTACGTTTGCCCACTGACAAAGACATGATCAGTCTATAATTTTAATGGTAGGTTTATTTGAACAGTGAGAGACAGAATAACAACGACAAAAATCCAGAAAAACGCATGTCAAAAATGTTATAAATTGATTTGCATTTTTAAATGGAGGGAAATAAGTATTTGACCCCCTCTCAATCAGAAAGATTTCTGGCTCCCAGGTGTCTTTTATACAGGTAACAAGTTGAGATTAGGAGCACACTCTTAAAGGGAGTGCTCCTAATCTCAGCTTGTTACCTGTATAAAAGACACCTGTCCACAGAAGCAATCAATCAATCAGATACCAAACTCTCCACCATGGCCAAGACCAAAGAGCTCTCCAAGGATGTCAGGGACAAGATTGTAGACCTACACAAGGCTGGAATGAGCTACAAGACCATCGCCAAGCAGTTTGGTGAGAAGGTGACAACAGTTGGTGCGATTATTCGCAAATGGAAGAAACACAAAATAAACTGTCAATCTCCCTCGGCCTAGGGATCCATGCAAGATCTCACCTCGTGGAGTTGCATTGATCATGAGAACGGTGAGGAATCAGCCCAGAACTACAAGGGAGGATCTTGTCAATGATCTTAAGGCAGCTGGGACCATAGTCACCAAGAAAACAATTGGTAACACACTACGCCGTGAAGGACTGAAATCCTGCAGCGCCCACAAGGTCCCCCTGCTCAAGAAAGCACATATACATGCCCGTCTGAAGTTTGCCAATGAACATCTGAATGATTCAGAGGAGAACTGGGTGAAAGTGTTGTGGTCAGATGAGACCAAAATGGAGCTCTTTGGCATCAACTCAACGTGTTTGGAGGAGGAGGAATGCTGCCTATGACCCCAAGAACACCATCCCCACCGTCAAACATGGAGGTGGAAACATTATGCTTTGGGGGTGTTTTTCTGCTAAGGGGACAGGACAACTTCACCGCATCAAAGGGACGATGGACGGGGCCATGTACCGTCAAATCTTGGGTGAGAACCTCCTTCCCTCAGCCAGGGCATTGAAAATGGGTCGTGGATGGGTATTCCAGCATGACAATGACACAAAACACACGGCCAAGGCAACAAAGGAGTGGCTCAGGAAGAAGCACATTAAGGTCCTGGAGTGGCCTAGCCAGTCTCCAGACCTTAATCCCATAGAAAATCTGTGGAGGGAGCTGAAGGTTCGAGTTGCCAAATGTCAGCCTCAAAACCTTAATGACTTGGGGAAGATCTGCAAAGAGGAGTGGGACAAAATCCCTCCTGAGATGTGTACAAACCTGGTGGCCAACTACAAGAAACGTCTGACCTCTGTGATTGCCAACAAGGGTTTTGCCACCAAGTACTAAGTCATGTTTTGCAGAGGGGTCAAATACTTATTTCCCTCATTAAAATGCAAATCAATTGATAGTTTTTCTGGATTTTTTTTGTGTTATTCTGTCTCTCACTGCTCAAATAAACCTACCATTAAAATTATAGACTGATCATTTCTTTGTCAGTGGGCAAACGTACAAAATCAGCAGGGGATCAAATACTTTTTTCCCTCACTGTATATAAGGAACAGGTTTGGGGAAAGCCCTGGTAGTTTACTATATAAGGAACAGGTTTGGGGAAAGCCCTGGTAGTTTACTATATAAGGAACAGGTTTGGGGAAAGCCCTGGTAGTTTACTATATAAGGAACAGGTTTGGGGAAAGCCCTGGTAGTTTACTATATAAGGAACAGGTTTGGGGAAAGCCCTGGTCCAGTTCAGACCTAAAATTAAAATATGATGGCTAGCTCTAGGCAGTCTGGGTAGTTCCATATTTTTTTAATTTCCCAAAGATGGAGCCCACTGGGCTCTTGGAAACTTTCAACACTCTAGACATGGTTTTATACCCTTCCCCAGATATGCCTCATCGGAGATCTAGGGACAGTTCCTTGGACTTCATGGTATAGTTTCTGCTCTGACATGCCCCGTCAACGGTGGGACCTTTATATAGACAGGTGTGTTTCTTTCTAAATCATGTCCAAACAATTGAAATTGGCCACAGGTGGACTCCCAAGTTGTAGTGACGTCTCAAGGATGAAAAGGAAATTGGATGCACCTGAGCTCAATTTGGAGTGTCATAGCAAAGGGGTGTGAATACTTACGTAAATAAGATGTGTACTTCATTTTCAATAAATTTGGAAAATTGTCTAAAAACATTTGCTCACTGTCATTATGGGGTATTGTGTGTAGATGGGTGAGAAAACAAATATTTAATCCATTTTGAATTCAGGCTGGAACACAACAACATGTGGAACTGAAGAGGGTTCATTTTGTCTAGAGCCCTCTCTGTGTCTGACAGCAGACCACTACAGTGACTGGCTGGCTGGCTGGCTGGCTGGCTGGCTGGCTGGCTGGCTTACTTTTGGCCTAGTGCCTTGCATAGGGAGCCATTTGGGACCTTCGGGCAGGTTGTCACAACAGAATCCATACTTCAGGCAGGTTGTCACAACAGAATCCATACTTCAGGCAGGTTGTCACAACAGAATCCATACTTCAGGCAGGTTGTCACAACAGAATCCATACTTCAGGCAGGTTGTCACAACAGAATCCATCCTTCAGGCAGGTTGTCACAACAGAATCCATACTTCAGGCAGGTTGTCACAACAGAATCCATACTTCAGGCAGAGGGCCTTCATGGTAGCTGTTGTCACAATAATAACCCAACTAAATGAATGAACCAGAGGGGGAAGTTTCCCCAAGGTACAGACCTAGGATCAGCTTCTCCTCCCCCCTAGGTACAGACCTAGGATCAGTTTCCCCTAGTTACAGACCTAGGATCAGCTTCTCCTCCCCCTAGGTACAGACCTAGGATCAGTTTCTCCTCCCCCAAGGTACAGACCTAGGATCAGTTTCTCCTCCCCCAAGGTACAGACCTAGGATCAGTTTCCCCCTCCCCCTAGGTACAGACCTAGGATCAGTTTCTCCTCCCCCTAGGTACAGACCTAGGATCAGTTTCCCCCTCCCCCTAGTTACAGACCTAGGATCAGTTTCCCCCTACCCCCTAGTTACAGACCTAGGATCAGTTTCCCCTCCCCCTAGGTACAGACCTAGGATCAGTTTCTCCTCCCCCTAGTTACAGACCTAGGATCAGCTTCTCCTCCCCCTAGGTACAGACCTGGAATCAGTTTCTCCCCCCCCCCAAGGTACAGACCTAGGATCAGTTTCTCCTCCCCCTAGGTATAGACCTAGGATCAGTTTCTCCTCCCCCTAGTTACAGACCTAGGATCAGTTTCTCCTCCCCCTAGGTACAGACCTAGGATCAGTTTCTCCTCCCCCTAGGTACAGACCTAGGATCAGTTTCCCCTCCCCCCTAGTTACAGACCTAGGATCAGTTTCCCCCTACCCCCTAGTTACAGACCTAGGATCAGTTTCCCCTCCCCCCTAGGTACAGACCTAGGATCAGTTTCCCCTCCCCCCTAGGTACAGACCTAGGATCAGCTTCCCCCCCCCCCTAGGTACAGACCTAGGATCAGCTTCCCCTCCCCCTAGTTACAGACCTAGGATCAGTTTCCCCTCCCCCTAGGTACAGACCTAGGATCAGTTTCCCCCTCCCCCTAGGTACAGACCTAGGATCAGTTTCCCCTCCCCCTAGGTACAGACCTAGGATCAGTTTCTCCTCCCCCTAGGTACAGACCTAGGATCAGCTTCTCCTCCCCCCTAGGTACAGACCTAGGATCAGCTTCCCCTCCCCCCTAGGTACAGACCTAGGATCAGTTTCTCCTCCCCCCTAGGTACAGACCTAGGATCAGTTTCTCCTCCCCCCTAGGTACAGACCTAGGATCAGTTTCTCCTCCCCCCTAGTTACAGACCTAGGATCAGCTTCTCCTCCCCCCTAGGTACAGACCTAGGATCAGCTTCCCCTCCCCCTAGGTACAGACCTAGGATCAGTTTCTCCTCCCCCTAGTTACAGACCTAGGATCAGTTTCTCCTCCCCCTAGTTACAGACCTAGGATCAGCTTCCCCTCCCCCTAGGTACAGACCTAGGATCAGTTTCTCCTCCCCCTAGGTACAGACCTAGGATCAGCTTCCCCCTCCCCCTAGGTACAGACCTAGGATCAGCTTCCCCCTCCCCCTAGGTACAGACCTAGAATCAGCTTCTCCTCCCCCTAGGTACAAACCTAGGATCAGCTTCTCCTCCCCCTAGGTACAGACCTAGGATCAGTTTCTCCACCCCCTAGTTACAGACCTAGGATCAGTTTCTCCTCCCCCTAGTTACAGACCTAGGATCAGTTTCTCCTCCCCCTAGTTACAGACCTAGGATCAGCTTCTCCTCCCCCCTAGGTACAGACCTAGGATCAGTTTCTCCTCCCCCTAGGTACAGACCTAGGATCAGTTTCCCCCTCCACTCTAGATACAGACCTAGGATCAGTTTCCCCTCCCCCTAGGTACAGACCTAGGATCAGTTTCTCCTCCCCCTAGGTACAGACCTAGGATCAGTTTCTCCTCCCCCCTAGGTACAGACCTAGGATCAGTTTCCCCTCCACTCTAGATACAGACCTAGGATCAGTTTCCCCTCCCCCCTAGATACAGACCTAGGATCAGTTTCCCCTCCCCCTTAGATACAGACCTAGGATCAGTTTCCCCTCCTCCCTAGTTACAGACCTAGGATCAGCTTCCCCTCCCCCCTAGTTACAGACCTAGGATCAGTTTCCCCTCCCCCCTAGGTACAGACCTAGGATCAGCTTCCCTCCCCCTAGTTACAGACCTAGGATCAGTTTCCCCTCCCCCTAGGTACAGACCTAGGATCAGTTTCTCCTCCCCCTAGTTACAGACCTAGGATCAGTTTCTCCTCCCCCTAGGTACAGACCTAGGATCAGTTTCCCCCTACCCCCTAGGTACAGACCTAGGATCAGTTTCCCCTCCCCCTAGGTACAGACCTAGGATCAGTTTCCCCTCCCCCTAGTTACAGACCTAGGATCAGTTTCTCCTCCCCCTAGTTACAGACCTAGGATCAGTTTCCCCTCCCCCTAGGTACAGACCTAGGATCAGTTTCTCCTCCCCCTCTGGGTGCAGACCTAGGATCAGTTTCCCTTCCCCCTAGGTACAGACCTAGGATCAGCTTCCCCCTCCCCCTAGGTACAGACCTAGGATCAGCTTCCCCTCCCCCCTAGTTACAGACCTAGGATCAGTTTCCCCTCCCCCCTAGGTACAGACCTAGGATCAGCTTCCCCTCCCCCCTAGGTACAGACCTAGGATCAGTTTCTCCTCCCCCCTAGGTACAGACCTAGGATCAGTTTCTCCTCCCCCTAGGTATAGACCTAGGATCAGTTTCTCCTCCCCCCTAGTTACAGACCTAGGATCAGCTTCTCCTCCCCCCTAGGTACAGACCTAGGATCAGCTTCCCCTCCCCCCTAGGTACAGACCTAGGATCAGTTTCTCCTCCCCCTAGTTACAGACCTAGGATCAGTTTCTCCTCCCCCTAGTTACAGACCTAGGATCAGCTTCCCCTCCCCCTAGGTACAGACCTAGGATCAGTTTCTCCTCCCCCTAGGTACAGACCTAGGATCAGCTTCCCCCTCCCCCTAGGTACAGACCTAGGATCAGCTTCCCCCTCCCCCTAGGTACAGACCTAGAATCAGCTTCTCCTCCCCCCTAGGTACAAACCTAGGATCAGCTTCTCCTCCCCCCTAGGTACAGACCTAGGATCAGTTTCTCCTCCCCCCTAGTTACAGACCTAGGATCAGTTTCTCCTCCCCCCTAGTTACAGACCTAGGATCAGTTTCTCCTCCCCCCTAGTTACAGACCTAGGATCAGCTTCTCCTCCCCCCTAGGTACAGACCTAGGATCAGTTTCTCCTCCCCCCTAGGTACAGACCTAGGATCAGTTTCCCCTCCACTCTAGATACAGACCTAGGATCAGTTTCCCTCCCCCCTAGGTACAGACCTAGGATCAGTTTCTCCTCCCCCCTAGGTACAGACCTAGGATCAGTTTCTCCTCCCCCCTAGGTACAGACCTAGGATCAGTTTCCCCTCCACTCTAGATACAGACCTAGGATCAGTTTCCCCTCCCCCTAGATACAGACCTAGGATCAGTTTCCCCCTCCCCCCTTAGATACAGACCTAGGGATCAGTTTCCCCTCCTCCCTAGTTACAGACCTAGGATCAGCTTCCCCTCCCCCCTAGTTACAGACCTAGGATCAGTTTCCCCTCCCCCCTAGGTACAGACCTAGGATCAGCTTCCCCCTCCCCCTAGTTACAGACCTAGGATCAGTTTCCCCCTCCCCTAGGTACAGACCTAGGATCAGTTTCTCCTCCCCCTAGTTACAGACCTAGGATCAGTTTCTCCTCCCCCTAGGTACAGACCTAGGATCAGTTTCCCCCTACCCCTAGGTACAGACCTAGGATCAGTTTCCCCCTACCCCCTAGGTACAGACCTAGGATCAGTTTCCCCCTCCCCCTAGGTACAGACCTAGGATCAGTTTCCCCTCCCCCTAGTTACAGACCTAGGATCAGTTTCTCCTCCCCCTAGTTACAGACCTAGGATCAGTTTCCCCTCCCCCCTAGGTACAGACCTAGGATCAGTTTCTCCTCCCCTCTGGGTGCAGACCTAGGATCAGTTTCCCCTCCCCCCTAGGTACAGACCTAGGATCAGCTTCCCTCCCCCCTAGGTACAGACCTAGGATCAGCTTCCCCCTCCCCCTAGTTACAGACCTAGGATCAGTTTCCCCTCCCCCTAGGTACAGACCTAGGATCAGTTTCTCCTCCCCCTAGTTACAGACCTAGGATCAGTTTCTCCTCCCCCTAGGTACAGACCTAGGATCAGTTTCCCCCTACCCCCTAGGTACAGACCTAGGATCAGTTTCCCCTACCCCTAGGTACAGACCTAGGATCAGTTTCCCCCTACCCCCTAGGTACAGACCTAGGATCAGTTTCTCCTCCCCCCTAGGTACAGACCTAGGATCAGTTTCTCCTCCCCTCTGGGTGCAGACCTAGGATCAGTTTCCCCTCCCCCCTAGGTACAGACCTAGGATCAGTTTCTCCTCCCCCCTAGGTACAGACCTAGGATCAGCTTCCCCCTCCCCCTAGTTACAGACCTAGAATCAGTTTCTCCTCCCCCTAGGTACAGACCTAGGATCAGTTTCCCCCTCCCCCTAGTTACAGA
The DNA here is from genome assembly GCF_020615455.1 of Coregonus clupeaformis. NCBI lineage: Eukaryota > Metazoa > Chordata > Actinopteri > Salmoniformes > Salmonidae > Coregonus > Coregonus clupeaformis. Next base: position 2,445,394 of record NC_059220.1, read on the forward strand.
CCTAGAATCAGTTTCTCCTCCCCCTATGTACAGACCTAGGATCAGTTTCCCCTCCCTCTGGGTGCAGACCTAGGATCAGTTTCCCCCTAGGTACAGACCTAGGATCAGTTTCTCCTCCCCCTAGTTACAGACCTAGGATCAGTTTCTCCTCCCCCTAGGTACAGACCTAGGATCAGCTTCTCCTCCCCCTAGTTACAGACCTAGGATCAGTTTCCCCTCCCCCTAGTTACAGACCTAGGATCAGTTTCCCCTCCCCCTAGATATAGACCTAGGATCAGCTTCCCCTCCCCCTAGTTACAGACCTAGGATCAGTTTCCCCTCCCCCTAGTTACAGACCTAGGATCAGTTTCCCCCTCCCCCTAGATACAGACCTAGGATCAGCTTCCCCTCCCCTAGATACAGACCTAGGATCAGCTTCCCTCCCCCTAGTTACAGACCTAGGATCAGTTTCCCCCTCCCCCTAGTTACAGACCTAGGATCAGTTTCCCCCTCCCCCTAGTTACAGACCTAGGATCAGTTTCCCCTCCCCCTAGATACAGACCTAGGATCAGTTTCCCCCTCCCCCTAGTTACAGACCTAGGATCAGTTACCCCTCCCCCTAGATACAGACCTAGGATCAGTTTCCCCTCCCCCTAGTTACAGACCTAGGATCAGTTTCCCCTCCCCCTAGGTACAGACCTAGGATCAGCTTCTCCTCCCCCTAGGTACAGACCTAGGATCAGCTTCTCCTCCCCCTAGGTACAGACCTAGGATCAGTTTCTCCTCCCCCTAGGTACAGACCTAGGATCAGTTTCTCCTCCCCCTAGGTACAGACCTAGGATCAGTTTCTCCTCCCCCCTAGGTACAGACCTAGGATCAGTTTCCCCTCCACTCTAGATACAGACCTAGGATCAGTTTCCCCTCCCCCTAGGTACAGACCTAGGATCAGTTTCTCCTCCCCCCTAGGTACAGACCTAGGATCAGTTTCTCCTCCCCCCTAGGTACAGACCTAGGATCAGTTTCCCCTCCACTCTAGATACAGACCTAGGATCAGTTTCCCCTACCCCCTAGGTACAGACCTAGGATCAGTTTCCCCTACCCCCTAGGTACAGACCTAGGATCAGTTTCTCCTCCCCCCTAGGTACAGACCTAGGATCAGTTTCTCCTCCCCCTAGGTACAGACCTAGGATCAGTTTCCCCCTCCCCCTAGTTACAGACCTAGAATCAGTTTCCCCCCCCCCTAGGTACAGACCCTAGGATCAGTTTCCCCTCCCCCTAGTTACAGACCTAGGATCAGTTTCTCCTCCCCCTAGTTACAGACCTAGGATCAGTTTCCCCTCCCCCCTAGGTACAGACCTAGGATCAGTTTCTCCTCCCCTCTGGGTGCAGACCTAGGATCAGTTTCCCCTCCCCCCTAGGTACAGACCTAGGATCAGTTTCTCCTCCCCCCTAGTTACAGACCTAGGATCAGTTTCTCCTCCCCCCTAGGTACAGACCTAGGATCAGCTTCCCCTCCCCCCTAGTTACAGACCTAGGATCAGTTTCCCCTCCCCTAGGTACAGACCTAGGATCAGTTTCCCCTCCCCCCTAGTTACAGACCTAGGATCAGTTTCTCCTCCCCCCTAGGTACAGACCTAGGATCAGTTTCCCCTACCCCCTAGGTACAGACCTAGGATCAGTTTCCCCTCCCCCCTAGTTACAGACCTAGGATCAGTTTCCCCTCCCCCCTAGATACAGACCTAGGATCAGCTTCCCCTCCCCCCTAGTTACAGACCTAGGATCAGTTTCCCCTCCCCCCTAGTTACAGACCTAGGATCAGTTTCCCCTCCCCCCTAGATACAGACCTAGGATCAGCTTCCCCTCCCCCCTAGTTACAGACCTAGGATCAGCTTCTCCTCCCCCCTAGGTACAGACCTAGGATCAGTTTCCCCCTCCCCTAGTTACAGACCAGGATCAGTTTCCCCTCCCCCTAGATACAGACCTAGGATCAGCTTCCCTCCCCCCTAGTTACAGACCTAGGATCAGTTTCCCCTCCCCCTAGTTACAGACCTAGGATCAGTTTCCCCTCCCCCTAGATACAGACCTAGGATCAGCTTCCCCCTCCCCCTAGATACAGACCTAGGATCAGCTTCCCTCCCCCTAGTTACAGACCTAGGATCAGTTTCCCCTCCCCCTAGTTACAGACCTAGGATCAGTTTCCCCTCCCCCTAGTTACAGACCTAGGATCAGTTTCCCCTCCCCCTAGATACAGACCTAGGATCAGTTTCCCCTCCCCCCTAGTTACAGACCTAGGATCAGTTTCCCCTCCCCCTAGATACAGACCTAGGATCAGTTTCCCCTCCCCCTAGATACAGACCTAGGATCAGTTTCCCCTCCCCCCTAGGTACAGACCTAGGATCAGCTTCTCCTCCCCCCTAGGTACAGACCTAGGGATCAGCTTCCCCTCCCCCTAGTTACAGACCTAGGATCAGCTTCCCCTCCCCCTAGGTACAGACCTAGGATCAGCTTCCCCCTCCCCCTAGTTACAGACATAGGATCAGTTTCCCCTCCCCCTAGGTACAGACCTAGGATCAGCTTCTCCTCCCACCTAGGTACAGACCTAGGATCAGCTTCTCCTCCCCCTAGGTACAGACCTAGGATCAGTTTCTCCTCCCCCTAGGTACAGACCTAGGATCAGTTTCTCCTCCCCCTAGGTACAGACCTAGGATCAGTTTCTCCTCCCCCTAGGTACAGACCTAGGATCAGTTTCCCCTCCACTCGAGATACAGACCTAGGATCAGTTTCCCCTCCCCCTAGGTACAGACCTAGGATCAGTTTCTCCTCCCCCTAGGTACAGACCTAGGATCAGTTTCTCCTCCCCCTAGGTACAGACCTAGGATCAGTTTCCCCCTCCACTCTAGATACAGACCTAGGATCAGTTTCCCCTACCCCCTAGGTACAGACCTAGGATCAGTTTCCCCTACCCCCTAGGTACAGACCTAGGATCAGTTTCTCCTCCCCCCTAGGTACAGACCTAGGATCAGTTTCTCCTCCCCCCAAGGTACAGACCTAGGATCAGTTTCTCCTCCCCCCTAGGTACAGACCTAGGATCAGTTTTCCCTCCCCCCTAGTTACAGACCTAGAATCAGTTTCCCCTCCCCCCTAGGTACAGACCTAGGATCAGTTTCCCCTCCCCCCTAGTTACAGACCTAGGATCAGTTTCTCCTCCCCCCTAGTTACAGACCTAGGATCAGTTTCCCTCCCCTAGGTACAGACCTAGGATCAGTTTCTCCTCCCCTCTGGGTGCAGACCTAGGATCAGTTTCCCCTCCCCCTAGGTACAGACCTAGGATCAGTTTCTCCTCCCCCTAGTTACAGACCTAGGATCAGCTTCTCCCTCCCCCTAGTTACAGACCTAGGATCAGTTTCCCCCTCCCCCTAGGTACAGACCTAGGATCAGTTTCCCCCTCCCCCTAGTTACAGACCTAGGATCAGTTTCTCCTCCCCCTAGGTACAGACCTAGGATCAGTTTCTCCTACCCCCTAGGTACAGACCTAGGATCAGTTTCCCCCTACCCCCTAGGTACAGACCTAGGATCAGTTTCTCCCCTCCCCCTAGGTACAGACCTAGGATCAGTTTCTCCTCCCCCTAGGTACAGACCTAGGATCAGTTTCCCCCTCCCCCTAGTTACAGACCTAGGATCAGTTTCCCCTCCCCCTAGTTACAGACCTAGGATCAGTTTCCCCTCCCCCTAGTTACAGACCTAGGATCAGTTTCTCCTCCCCTAGTTACAGACCTAGGATCAGTTTCCCCTCCCCCTAGGTACAGACCTAGGATCAGTTTCTCCTCCCTCTGGGTGCAGACCTAGGATCAGTTTCCCCTCCCCCTAGGTACAGACCTATGATCAGTTTCTCCTCCCCCCTAGGTACAGACCTAGGATCAGCTTCCCCTCCCCCCTAGTTACAGACCTAGAATCAGTTTCTCCTCCCCCCTAGGTACAGACCTAGGATCAGTTTCCCCTCCCCCCTAGTTACAGACCTAGAATCAGTTTCTCCTCCCCCCTAGGTACAGACCTAGGATCAGTTTCCCCTCCCCTCTGGGTGCAGACCTAGGATCAGTTTCCCCTAGGTACAGACCTAGGATCAGTTTCCCCTCCCCCCTAGGTACAGACCTAGGATCAGTTTCCCCTAGGTACAGACCTAGGATCAGTTTCCCCTAGGTACAGACCTAGGATCAGTTTCTCCTCCCCCCTAGGTACAGACCTAGGGATCAGTTTCCCCCCTCCCCCTAGGTACAGACCTAGGATCAGCTTCCCCTCCCCTAGGTACAGACCTAGGATCAGTTTCTCTCCTCCCCCTAGGTACAGACCTAGGATCAGCTTCCTCCCCCCCTAGGTACAGACCTAGGATCAGCTTCTCCTCCCCCTAGGTACAGACCTAGGATCAGTTTCTCCTCCCCCTAGGTACAGACCTAGGATCAGTTTCCCCCTCCCCCTAGGTACAGACCCTAGGATCAGTTTCTCCTCCCCCTAGGTACAGACCTAGGATCAGTTTCCCCCTCCCCTCTGGGTGCAGACCAAGGATCAGTTTCTCCTCTCCCCTAGGTACAGACCTAGGATCAGTTTCTCCTCCCCCCTAGGTACAGACCTAGGATCAGTTTCTCCTCCCCCTAGGTACAGACCTAGGATCAGTTTCTCCTCCCCCTAGGTACAGACCTAGGATCAGTTTCCCCTCCCCCTAGGTACAGACCTAGGATCAGTTTCCCTCCCCCTAGGTACAGACCTAGGATCAGTTTCCCCTCCCCCTAGGTACAGACCTAGGATCAGTTTCCCCCTCCCCCTAGGTACAGACCTAGAATCAGTTTCTCCTCCCCCTAGGTACAGACCTAGGATCAGTTTCTCCTCCCCCTAGGTACAGACCTAGAATCAGTTTCTCCTCCCCCCTAGGTACAGACCTAGAATCAGTTTCTCCTCCCCCCTAGTTACAGACCTAGGATCAGTTTCCCCTCCCCCTAGGTACAGACCTAGGATCAGTTTCCCCTCCCCCTAGGTACAGACCTAGGATCAGTTTCCCCTCCCCTCTGGGTGCAGACCTAGGATCAGTTTCCCCTCCCCCTAGGTACAGACCTAGGATCAGTTTCCCCTCCCCCTAGATACAGACCTAGGATCAGCTTCTCCTCCCCTAGGTACAGACCTAGGATCAGTTTCTCCTCCCCCCTAGGTACAGACCTAGGATCAGTTTCCCCTCCCCCCTAGGTACAGACCTAGGATCAGTTTCTCCTCCCCCCTAGGTACAGACCTAGGATCAGTTTCCCCTCCCCCTAGTTACAGACCTAGGATCAGTTTCCCCTCCCCCCTAGTTACAGACCTAGGATCAGTTTCTCCTCCCCCCTAGGTACAGACCTAGGATCAGTTTCCCCTCCCCCCTAGTTACAGACCTAGGATCAGTTTCCCCTCCCCTCTGGGTGCAGACCTAGGATCAGTTTCCCCTCCCCCCTAGATACAGACCTAGGATCAGTTTCCCCTCCCCCCTAGGTACAGACCTAGGATCAGCTTCCCCTCCCCCTAGTTACAGACCTAGGATCAGTTTCCCCCTCCCCCTAGTTACAGACCTAGGATCCGTTTCCCCTCCCCCTAGGTACAGACCTAGGATCAGCTTCCCCTCCCCCCTAGTTACAGACCTAGGATCAGTTTCCCCTCCCCCCTAGGTACAGACCTAGGATCAGTTTCCCCTCCCCTCTGGGTGCAGACCTAGGATCAGTTTCCCCTCCCCCCTAGATACAGACCTAGGATCAGTTTCCCCCCCCCTAGGTACAGACCTAGGATCAGCTTCCCCCCCCCCCTAGTTACAGACCTAGGATCAGTTTCCCCTCCCCCCTAGTTACAGACCTAGGATCAGTTTCCCCTCCCCCCTAGGTACAGACCTAGGATCAGCTTCCCTTCCCCTTAGTTACAGACCTAGGATCAGTTTCCCCTCCCCCTAGGTACAGACCTAGGATCAGCTTCCCTCCCCCTAGTTACAGACCTAGGATCAGTTTCCCCTCCCCCTAGTTAGACCTAGGATCAGTTTCCCCCCCCCCCTAGGTACAGACCTAGGATCAGTTTCCCCTCCCCCCTAGATACAGACCTAGGATCAGTTTCCCCTCCCCCCTAGTTACAGACCTAGGATCAGTTTCCCCTCCCCCCTAGATACAGACCTAGGATCAGTTTCCCCTCCCCCCTAGGTACAGACCTAGGATCAGTTTCCCCTTCCCCCTAGGTACAGACCTAGGATCAGTTTCCCCTCCCCCTAGGTACAGACCTAGGATCAGTTTCCCCTCCCCCCTAGGTACAGACCTAGGATCAGTTTCTCCTCCCCCTAGGTACAGACCTAGGATCAGTTTCCCCCCCCCCCTAGATACAGACCTAGGATCAGTTTCCCCTCCCCCTAGGTACAGACCTAGGATCAGTTTCCCCCTCCCCCTAGGTACAGACCTAGGATCAGTTTCCCCCCCCCCTAGGTACAGACCTAGGATCAGTTTCCCCCTCCCCCTAGGTACAGACCTAGGATCAGTTTCTCCTCCCCCTAGGTACAGACCTAGGATCAGTTTCCCCTCCCCCTAGGTACAGACCTAGGATCCGTTTCCCCTCCCCCTAGGTACAGACCTAGGATCAGCTTCCCCCTCCCCCTAGTTACAGACCTAGGATCAGTTTCCCCTCCCCCTAGGTACAGACCTAGGATCAGTTTCCCCCTCCCCTCTGGGTGCAGACCTAGGATCAGTTTCCCCTCCCCCTAGATACAGACCTAGGATCAGTTTCCTCCCCCTAGGTACAGACCTAGGATCAGCTCCCCTCCCCCTAGTTACAGACCTAGGATCAGTTTCCCCCCCCCCTAGTTACAGACCTAGGATCAGTTTCCCCCCCCCCTAGGTACAGACCTAGGATCAGCTTCCCCCCCCCCCTTAGTTACAGACCTAGGATCAGTTTCCCCTCCCCTAGGTACAGACCTAGGATCAGCTTCCCCTCCCCCCTAGTTACAGACCTAGGATCAGTTTCCCCCTCCCCCTAGTTAGACCTAGGATCAGTTTCCCCTCCCCCCTAGTTACAGACCTAGGATCAGTTTCCCCTCCCCCCTAGATACAGACCTAGGATCAGTTTCCCCTCCCCCTAGATACAGACCTAGGATCAGTTTCCCCTCCCCCTAGATACAGACCTAGGATCAGTTTCCCCCCCCTAGGTACAGACCTAGGATCAGTTTCCCCTCCCCTAGGTACAGACCTAGGATCAGTTTCCCCTCCCCCTAGGTACAGACCTGGATCAGTTTCCCCCCCCTAGGTACAGACCTAGGATCAGTTTCTCCTCCCCCTAGGTACAGACCTAGGATCAGTTTCCCTCCCCCTAGGTACAGACCTAGGATCAGTTTCTCCTCCCCCTAGGTACAGACCTAGGATCAGTTTCTCTCCCCCTAGGTACAGACCTAGGATCAGTTTCCCCTCCCCCCTAGGTACAGACCTAGGATCAGTTTCTCCTCCCCCCTAGGTACAGACCTAGGATCAGTTTCTCCTCCCCCCTAGGTACAGACCTAGGATCAGTTTCCCCTCTCTAGGATCAGCCAAGACCAGGGTCTAAGGGCAACTTCACCCTACTCCGTCACACTCACTGAAGAGAATGCCTCAAACTCCATTGAAGTTGAGAGAATTTAGAAAGTCCTGAACTATTTTGACTTCTTTCAAATCTTTCTCTTCTCATAATATCCGTTTAATGTATTGTACAACAAACAATCATTAGACCTGTTCAGGTGTAAAAGGTTTTGAGAAAGAGGTGGTGGCTGTTACCTTTGGCTGTAGTGGCTCCTCCGTGACCGTTGGTGGACGCAATCTGAACAACAATGGAAAGATGGGAGGAGAGCTACTTAAAAGACATAGTAAATGACATAGCATAAAACAATACCTTCCTATATCCCTAAAGCTAGTTTTCAAAGATGTAAAAATAACCTACAACAGTATGATTACTAGATTGGGTATTGTTGAAAAGGAAACATCTTGAAGAGGAAGACAATGGAAATAAGCCTTCGGGCTTTATTAGGAGTGAAAGCTATTCTCTGAATTATTTTTGTATTTTTCTTGACATAGGATCCTACGGTTCTAAGATGCTTTTGGGAAACCGGGCCCTGGTCAAATAACATGAGTAACTTGTTCAAAAAAATAAAAAATAACCGGCACCGATTGGCCTATAAGTGACCCGACCAAAATTCGCATAGAGATGCGAGTTATAGATCCTGTCATTCTTATTGAAAGCGAGTCTAAGAAGGGGTAGATCTGTTGTTCTATGTGCCCTATTTCTATGCTCCCCGTTCTTAAGTTTCATTCGTGCCTCTTTTACTTTAGGTTTTGTACACCAGCTTCAAAACAGCTGAAAATACAATATTTTGGGGTATGGAAAATATAGTTCACAGCGGGTTAATGATTCTCTACACTACGCTATTAGAATTTTAGCAACCATTAAATGGCTGAGCTATTTAATACTTTAAACCCTTATATCCGTCGCCCCGTTTGTCTTAGAGACTTTATATGTAGGTATCTTTCCTAACGCCAGACAAAATCTGTCAGGATAGATTTTGTTTTTAAAGGGATACTTCAGGATTTTGGCAATAAAGCCCTTTATCTACTTCCCCAGAGTCAGATGAACTAGTGGATACTATTTTTATGTCTCTGCATTCAGCACGAAGGAAGTTGGAGGTAGTTTCGCGAGCCAATGCTAACTAGCGTTAGCGCAATGACTGGAAGTCTATGGCAGTTGTTCCCAAACTGTGGGGCGAGGGGGTCGGCGGGGGTGGGGGGGGGGGGGACTCAGTCCGGCTTTCAACTTACTATTGACAGTTGTAATAGCACAAAGAGCCATTTAAAAAAGAAGTAGCGCATCATTAGTTTTCCTCTAGTCATGCCAGTCATTGCAGACCTTAGAGAGCCTGTTTATAACTAGTCAGAAATGTCCAGATCACATGAGGTAGTCACCTGGAATGAAACTTCTTAAAAAGTTTAATTTGTGGAATTTCTTTCCTTCTTAATGCGTTTGAGCCAATCAGTTGTGTTGTGACAAGGTGGGGGGGGGGGGGGGTATACAGAAGATAGCCCTATTTGGTAAAAGACCAAGTCCATATTATGGCAAGAACAGCTCAAATTAAGCAAAGAGAAACGACAGTCCATCATTACTTTAAGACATGAAGGTCAGTCAATCCGGAACATTTTAAGAACTTTGAAAGTGTCTTCAAGTGCGGTCGCAAAAACCATCAAGCGCTATGATGAAACTGGCTCTCATGAGGACCGCCACAGGAAAGGAAGACCCAGAGTTACCTCTGCTGCAGAGGATCAGTTCATTAAAGTTAACTGCACATCAGAAATTGCAGCCCAAATAAATGCTTCACAGAGTTCAAGTCACAGACACATCTCAACATCAACTGTTCAGAGGAGACTGCGTGAATCAGGCGTTCATGGTCTAATTGCTGCAAAGAAACTACTACTAAAGAACACCAATAAGAAGAGACCTGCTTGGGCCAAGAAACACAAGCAATGGACATTAGACCGGTGGAAATCTGTCCTTTGGTCTGGAGTCCAAATGCAATCAATCAATCAAAATAAAACTGAGATAATACATAGTGTGAAGCATCATTCTGTGCTCACCTGGTGAGTCCATCCATTATAGGAGTTTCTGGAGCTGCAATCTACTGGAGGAGTTTCCTCTTGAATGAAGTCTGCCATCGCTATACCCCCACCAGGGTCCCTGTGCGCGGGGAAACACACACAGAGGATACTTTTTGGTTACCTAGCACCACAACAATGCACTCTAGGATTCCTTCCTGCCTCCCCTGGAGTGTGGATGGATGGCAGAGGACACACAGAAAGGAGCGTGGATGGGATGGCAGAGAACACACAGAAAGGAGCGTGGATGGGATGGCAGAGGACACACAGAAAGGAGCGTGGATGGATGGCAGAGGACACACAGAAAGGAGCGTGGATGGATGGCAGAGGACACACAGAAAGGAGCGTGGATGGATGGCAGAGGACACACAGAAAGGAGCGTGGATGGATGGCAGAGGACACACAGAAAGGAGCGTGGATGGATGGCAGAGGACAGACAGAAAGGAGCGTGGATGGATGGCAGAGGACAGACAGAAAGGAGCGTGGATGGATGGCAGAGGACAGACAGAAAGGAGCGTGGATGGATGGCAGAGGACACACAGAAAGGAGCGTGGATGGATGGCAGAGGACACACAGAAAGGAGTGTGGATGGATGGCAGAGGACACACAGAAAGGAGCGTGGATGGATGGCAGAGGACAGACAGAGGCCTGAGGCACTATGATAACGCCATTCATCATGTTCACATTAATATAATTAACCTATACTTCTCGCTCGTCATTTATCTTATCATTAATCAAATACTGGAAATTAGAAATTCGTTAGCCTATTCAGAATTAGAATCACGTTCGTTGTCCTACAAGAGGAAACTCTTGGCACAGCTCACACATTGCTTACACAAAACAAAGAAAACAGACCTAGCTAACATGCAACAGGGCTACATTATTTTCAAATATTCAGAAAAAATGTAAAACAAGTAAAACATTCCGAGACCCTAACATTTCTGTTTAGCTGGAAGGTACACGGAGTGTTCAAAACATTAGGAACACCCGCTCTTTTCATGACAGGCTGACCAGGGGAAAACTAATGATCCCTTATTGACGTCCCCTTTTAAATCCACTTCAAAAATCAGTGTAGATGAAGGGGAGGAGACAGGTTAAAGAAGGATTTTAAAGCTTTGAGACATGGATTATGTATGTGTGCCATTCAGAGGGTGAATGAGGAACACCGTTATTAATGTGTTATTAAGATGTTATACACGTGTTATTCAGCATTTATAACGTTATTAGCCTGTTATAGACCTGATATTAAGCTGTTATTTACATATTATTAACACGCTGTTCTCCTATTATTGATATGTTATTCACCTATCAATCAGGCAGGACAGGGTTTCAGTCAGCAGTCCAGGGGTCCTATAGAGAGCATATCAAAGATATCTGAGGTATAGTCCCCTGTAGCTCAGTTGGCAAAGCTATACATAGTAATCAGTATTTTATAAATGTGTTCATTTTACTGACAATTGGTGTGGTTTTGTAAATGTCCCCTGTAGCTCAGTTGGTAGAGCATGGCGCTTGCAACGCCAGGGTTGTGGGTTCGTTTCCCACGGGGGGCCAGTATGAAAATGTATGCACTCACTAACTGTAAGTCGCTCTGGATAAGAGCGTCTGCTAAATGACTTAAAATGTAAAATGTGAAATGAATGGGCAAGACAAAATATTGAAGTGCCTTTGAACGGGGTATAGTAGTAGGTGCCAGGTGCACCGGTTTGTTTGTGTCAAGAACTGCAACGCTACTGGGTTTTTCCACGCTCAACAGTTTCCTGTGTGTATCAAGAACGGTCCACCACCCAAAGGAGTCAGTGTATGTGATGAACCAAACATCTCCACCAATGATTGTCTGACTACGAATCACCATGCCTCAATTCTAGAGGCCAGAAAGGTTTCCGAACAAATGTGGTCAACCCATAAAATTAGACTTAAAGCACAAAACAACAGTTGGACAACATATCTGACAACCTAGCTCAGTGTTTTTCAACTCCAGTCCCCAGTACCCCAACAGCCCAACTCCAGTCCTCCAGTACTCCCAACAGCCCAACTCCAGTCCTCCAGTACCCCCCAACAACCCCCCATGAACATTAACCCTGAACCCGACAGCTCACTGACCTACCCTGGTCCGTTACTGTCCTCCTGGCCCTCGTTGGCCCCCTCAGTGCTGGTTCTGCTGCCCTCTTTCCCCTTGGCCCGGTGCTCTACCACCTCTCCGTCGTCCAGGGCATGATGCAGCCGGTAGGTCACAGCCTTCAGGAGCAGGAACATGGCAGCTATCACTCCACAGTAGATCCCCACTATCACCATGGTGGGCGGGAGCACCTGGAGGACACATATTACGTTTATAAAATTTGACAGATAATCTTATGCAAAGCCACCTACAATTAGTGCCTTTAACTAAAGTAGGTAAAACAACCAGGGCTACATTTTTGAAAAACCTAGGGAGGAGCAGGGTTCCCTTACTGCTTTTATTTGGCTCCACAAGTTGAGCAAAAATATTAAAATAATCATCTGTTTTTTTGTTTTCGCTTTGTCATTATGGGATATTGTCTGTAGATTGATGAGGAAAAGAATTGATAAAAACAAAAACATACCTTATTTTACATAAGTATTCAGAACCTTTGCTATGAGACTCGAAATTGAGCTCAGGTGCATCCTGTTTCCATTGATCACCCTTGAGATATGTTTCTACAACTTGATTTGAGTCCACCTGGGGTAAATTCAATTGATTGGACGTGATTTGGAAAGGCACACACCTGTCTATATAAGGTCCCACAGTTGACATTAGGTCAAAGGAATTTTCCGTAGAGCTCCGAGACAGGATTGTGTTGAGGCACAGATCTGGGGAATGGTACCAAAAAATGTCTGCAGCATTGAAGGTCTCCAAGAACACTGTGGCCTCCATCACTCTTAAATGGAAGAACTTTGGAACCACCAAGACTAGAGGGCCTTGGTCAGGGAGGTGACCAAGACCCCGATGGTCACTCTGACAGAGCTCCAGAGTTCCTCTGTGGAGATGGGAGAACCTTCCAGAAGGACAACCATCTCTGCAGCACTCCACCAAGCAGGCCTTTATGGTAGAGTGGCCAGACGGAAGCCACTCCTCAGTAAAAGGCACATGACAGCCTGCTTGGAGTTTGCCAAAAGGCACCTAAAGACTCTCATACCATGAGAAACAAGATTCTGGTCTGATGAAACCAAGATTGAACTCTTTGACCTGAATGCCAAGCATCACATCTGGAGGAAACCTGGCACCATCCCTACGGTGAAGCATGGTGATGGCAGCATCATGCTGTGGGGATGTTTTTCAGCGGCAGGGACTGGGAGACTAGTCAGGATCGAGGGAAAGATGAACGGAGCAAAGTACAGAGAGATCCTTGATGAAAACCTGCTCCAGATCGCTCAGGACCTCAGACTGGGGCGAAGGTTCACCTTCCAACAGGACAATGACCTTAAGCACACAGCCAAGACAACGCAGGAGTGGCTTCGGGACAAGTCTCTGAATGTCCTTGAGTGGCCCAGCCAGAGGCCGGACTTGACCCGATCGAACATCTCTGGAGACCCTGAAAATAGCTGTGCAGCGACGCTCCCCATCCAACCTGACAGAGCTTGAGAGGATCTGCAGAGAAGAAACTCCCCAAATACAGGTGTGCCAAGTTTGTAGCGTCATACACAAGAAGACTGGAGGTTGTAATCACTGCCAAAGGTGATTTAACAAAGTACTGAGTAAAGGGTCTGAATACTTATGTAAATTTAATATTTCAGTTTTTAATTTAAAAAAATTGCTAACATTTATAAAAACCTGTTTTTGCTTTGTCATTGTCGGGTATTTGTGTAGATTGATGAGCGGGGGAAAAAACTATTTAATCCATTTTAGAATAAGGCTGTATCGTAACACATTTTTGAGAAAGTCAAGGGGTCTGAACACTTCCCATATGCACTGTAAAGCAGGCAGACTGTCAGAGACATTCAGTGACTGTTCGATTGAACGTTAGAATGGGCAAAACTAGTGACCTAAGCAAGTTTGAGCGTGGTATGATCTTCGGGGCCAGGCACGCTGGTTCTGGTATCGCAGAAATGGACAGCCTCCTGAGCTTTTCACGCACTACAGTGTCCCGAGAATGGTGCTACAAACAAAAAAACGTCCAGTCAGCGGCAGTCCTGTGGGCGAAAACAGCTCGTTGATGAGAGGTCGAAGGACAATGGCAAGAATCTTGCAAGCTAACAGGCGGGCCACAAACAGGCAAATAACAGCACAGTACAACAGTGGAGTGCAGAACGGCATCTCGGAACACACACAACTCGTTGGATCTTGTCACGGATGGGCTATTGCAGCAGACGACCACACCGGGTTCCACCCCTATAAGCTAAAAACAAGAAGAAGCGGCTCCAGTGGGCACGCCATCACCAACACCGGACAATTGAGGAGTGGAAAAACGTTGCCTAGTCCAACGAATCCCGGTTTCTGTTACATCATGCTGATGGCAGAGTCAGGATTTGGCGTAAGCAGCATGAGTCCATGGCCCCATCCTGCCTGGTGTCAACGGTACAGGCTGGTGGCGGTGGTGTAATGGTGTGGGGAATGTTTTCCTGGAGCACGTTAGGTCCCTTGGTACCAATTGAGCAACGTGTCAATGCCCCAAATAATTCAGGCTGTTCTGGAGGAAAAGGGGGGTGTACCTAATAAACTGGCCATTGAGTGAATAGTTGATATTAAGACCTTCCCTCATTATGATCAGTGATTCAGTGCCTTGTGTAACGGACCAGCCCGGTATGCTCTGCTCGGGGACTGCATTAGCTCTGAGAACTAAAAGGCTCCATGTCTTGGGAAAGGTAAGTCATCATCACGGTATTAATACAGTCATCAGTATAGTTTACTGAACTACCTCCACTACATTTCCATAGCAGATGTTCAGAGCATTTATTTATTATGCATAACAATAACACCTGCGTTGCTCAAACCCGCTCCTCATTTAGACCACATGGCGTTATTACCATGGAGTTATTACCATGGAGTTATTTCAGCTACTGAAATTAGCTCCCAGAGACCACATTCTCTCTGCCATGGCGCATTCAGAGAACAGGGATGCAAACTGGCGAGGGCCCAAAAAGGTTACACTTTTTTTCAGCACTGCAACATACAAAAAATCCCTGCTAGGGGGGACAATTTTTTTTTAAATATATATAATATCATCTTTAAAATGCTAACTTCTAGTGACAGGCTGGATCCCTTCTTGAAATGCAGGTTTTAACTAATTAAACAACAAAGAATATGATCTAGATGATCTAGATAAATCAGTCTCTGTGTGTAAAATAAAAAGTGGTTAATGTGAACCTAACACAGCTAAAAAATGATGTAAGGAAAGTAATCCAATGTTATTTGTTGCCTGGACTTTACTGCAAATGACACTCGTCCAGAGAAAAAACAATACGTTAATATTGCAGTTATCCATGACAGCCTTTATAATAAAACACTTGTGACCACACACACACATCTAAATATTGCACTTGGGAGAAAAAATAACATCTTAAAAGTAGAAATACAATGAAACAAACAGGCATTCTATTTTTTCTCTATTATAGTGGCTACGATTATACTGGCCACTAATAGTACATATCGATCAAGTGCAAAAAAATAATGTTCACTGAGTAAAAACGAAAAGAATCCCCCCTCGCTCTCACACAACTGTATGTCAAGTTCAACACAACAAAAGCAATGGCTTTGGGCTTGTTAGAAATTGCGTAATTCAAATCTGGTATTGGAATAAGAATCAAGAGATCTTCAATCCAAGCTTAATTTATTATATGCAAAATATATGTATGATAAGTATGAAGGTTCGTATATACGGGTCCACTGAAATACCACGCAGGGCACTCAGAGAACTGATCCATTGTTACAGGTTCTTCCTCAAATACTCTGACAGAGAGAGTTCCCACCTCTCTGCTGGCCAATCAGAGTAGACGCTGAGCGTGGTTTAGACTTACTCAGCCAATCCGTTGGCGCACGGGTTGGTCCCAACCCCTCGGCGCTCCACTTGTTGCACACTGTTGCCAGGCATAAGTTTATCATAACAACCTGTGGAGTTAGCACCCAAAAGACACCATTCCACTGTACTACGTTCAAGGACGGTTCACAGACAACAAAGAGGCAGTGTTCGTATCTGTGAGAAATACAAGTCTTATCTATAAGAAATGCAAGTTTTATCTCATCCTAGCCCCTAACGTTCCTCACATGAATCACAGCCTGTTATGTGAAACAATTTATATCAGTATAGTACAAACCTATGCTCATCATTAATGCATTCCTTCTAAACTATTCATCACATACAAATCCAATTATTAGAAAACAAATCCCAACAGGCTACACTGCACGTTATTACATTGGAGACTTTCTGCCTGTGGACATCTGTTCCACAATGTGTCAGCAGCAGAGCATGATACCCTTTGTTGGCATGATTGATCTCTTTCAGGCAAAGTACACCTGGCATAACCCTTTTTATCCACCGTAATGAAAAAAAGTGTGTGGTGTTCCTTTCACCTCTATAGTGGCATCCAGTTTAAACCAGGCCCAGCTCCAGCTAACGTTACACTTCATCTCTGAATCCACTTGCTTAACAAGAAACGCCTCATTTTCACCCAATTCTCTCATTCTGAAAATTAACCACATACTGTAGAGGGAAAACATTAGTTCATAGATAGCTAGTTAACTAGCTAACGAACTAACGTTAACTACTAATGGAGAATTCGATCCAGCTAGCAAGATACTTAAACAATGCTAACAATTCTTGTTCCACCACACTAGCTCCCTCACCTCAAACTTTCCAAAATGCCAGTTGTTTTTTCGGTTACAGCTCATGAAGTAGGCTTCATCACCTTCTCACCCCCCCGGTCTCCGCGGTCAGGCTTCTCACCTACCTCTCCGTTGTCGTTCAGGGGACGCGCAGCTGTAACCAGTAAACTGCCTTCCCGCTCTCCGCTGTCTTTCCAGAGCGCGCGCTGATGCTGTAACTAACAAGTTGGTTGTCGCTTCTCTCTTCAGTCACGTGCTGCATTCTGTTCGTATGTGAATGATTGTCTGAGCCTTGGATATAGCCGGTATTGCTCCAAACGTGCATCACTCGTTCGCTTACAGCCAGTAGTGATCCAAAGCCCCCCCCCAAAAAAAAAAAAAAAAAAAATAACTTTTGGTTACCTATTTTGGATTTAAAATGGCGAATTTCGCCGAAAGGGGACTAGTTTGCATCCCTGAGAGAATCACTCTGCACATGCAACAATTTTTCAAAGATTTTGCTGTGTTACAGTTCATATACGGAAATCAGTCAATTGAAATAAATTCATTAGGCCCTTATCTATGGATTTCACACGACTGAGCAGGCGCACAGCCGCAGGTGAAGAAGCCAGATGTGGAGGTTCTAGGCTGGCGTGGTTATACATGGTCTGCGGTTGTAAGGCCGGTTGGACGTACTACCAAATTCTCTAAAACAACGTTGGAGGCGGCTTATGGTAGAGAAATGAATATTCAATTCTCTGGCAACAGCTCTGGTGGACGTTCCTGCAGTCAGCATGCCAATTGCACGCTCCCTCAAAACTTGAGACATCTGTGGCATTGTGTTGTGACAAAACTGCACATTCTAGAGTGTCCTTTTATTGATATGATACACCTGTCAGGTGGATGGATTATCATGGCAAAGGAGAAATGCCCACTAACAGGGATGAAAACAAATTTGTGCTCTATTTTTGTTCAGTGTAAATTGGAAAGCTGCAACTAAAATGCCCCTCAATATTGAAAGTGGGTTACAGATAAAAATGCTGCTTGAAAGATCACTAATTTGCATTTGGTTAATATGAGGGGGAAGGGACAGGAACATTTGGTTGTGCAGATAGTGTTTACACTAACATGATAGGAGGGGGAGGGACATTTGGTTGTGCAGCAGTGTTTAATCCATCCTACTCTCCAGCTATTCCAAATGATTAATGACAACATCTCCTAGCGGTCTGTTTTTGTGCTGTATTTCTGAGTCAGTTTGAATACCTGGTAGATCTTGCCACCAGTATAGGAGAGTCAAGAGAGCACAAAACATGCATTGTTAGCTAATAGACCGAGATAGATTGCTGCCAATGTTAGTACCTACCATACATGATATGTCTTCTATTAGCTAGTTATCTTTGTGGAATGTTATATCTAATGTATTTACCTCCGTTTTGAAACGTGTCTTTATGTCTTGATTTATGTTTTAAATGTCTGATATATCTTGTCCTTTTGTTTATGTTTTCATTTATACTGTATGTTCACCTGCCCAGGGACTAGGGATGTAAATGAACTGTTAGCTACATTAAATCTGGTGGCGCAACGCATCACTTCTCGCGTTTGAGAATGATGTTTTTGTTGTACATTGTTCTGTTCAAAATAAACGTAATAAAAAACGTTTTAACCACGACTTGTTACCAAAAACTGGTCGGGATTAGTATTTTCCTAAATCTGGTATTTGTGGACAATGTAACGGTGTCAGGTAGCTAGCCAACAATGACAGCTAGCCAGCTGACATTATTAGCTAAATTAGTTAGCTACTTAGGTTTGCTAGCTAGCTAACCTTATCGGGAGAGAAAAAAGTCTCACACCTGACAACACAACATAACAGTGAAAACACAAGAAGCGAACAGTACGCCCAGTTTATAAACTACACGTCAACTGGTATTTATTTCGTTTATTCGAGGGAAATATGTAGATTTCAAACAAAGGACGCCTACACAGCAACCTAGCTAACGTTAGCTAGATAACGTTAGTTACCCTACTAGCCAACGCGGCCAGCATCAGCGGTTTGGCTAGCATCATTAACGTTACAGCCAGGGAAGAGCGTCTAACGGTAAACCATATCTTGACTTGCTTTGTTGAGATTGAAGGATATCTAACTTTATTGTGCCATAAAAGACAGTAACCGGATCAAAGTTAAAACATACTTACCATGTAAAGGGTGAAGGGGAAACATAGTAGGAATAGCCAAATGTAGAGGTGTAGCGCATTGACAAATGTATTTTGATGAGGATCATAGTACCATCCGCCTGTGATTGAAGCCCAGACACCCTGCCTGAGGATCTGAAGAGTTTGAGACCCCATGTTTTATCCCATTCGACTCGGGGTGACACGAAGGCTAGCCGTCGTGAAACATGACGAACAGTACAGTGTTTTCAGACTTTGGCCTGAAAATCCCCACTGCAGATATCTTCTGCAGTTAGCAAGCTGGGGCACTGTTCTTGGTCCTCCACTCAGACGTCTCCTATCCCACCACACTCTGCGAGGTACTTCTTCTTCTTCTTCTTCTTCTTCTTCTTCTTCTTCTTCTTCTTCTTCGAGGTTTGATGAGAGACTACAACCAATAGGCCCTTTTCACGTGACGTCAGACAACTTCCGTTCTGCCGCGATGCAGGTTATGTTTACATCCGGTGTCGCTTAGGAACGCTTAGCTAGTAGCACATCATTATGGAGTTCACCCAGTCCCTTTCACATCTGCCACCAATACGACTTAACGACGTAGAACGACTTGCTGACAAGTGGTCCCTTACTTCAAGATCGAAGCTTGATAAAGGCTACAAGTTCTTCGTTGAAGGTTACCTGTTTGATTATGAAGGTACGTGTTTATCTTTATTTAGCTTAAATTAGCCCTATGCTAGCGAAGGTTATGAGCTGACGAGTTTCTGTTTTGCAGCCTCTTTTTAATATTACTGCTGTTTGTATCGACCGTAAGATAAGAGTCAGTAATGTATTAATGGCTAATGCTGCGCCCTTTCTCCCAATCACTGTATTGAAACAGTCTCAAGTGTAGTTAACGGTGAGGTGACAGTGAGAGGGCGATGTTACAGGTCCATGAAAAAAAAATGAGGAGGCTCATCGGCTTCAGGTTTCTCAGATAAACAGTTCTCTAACATTATGATAAGATAGGTTAAGATAGATAAGTTTTCTTTTTGTTGTGTTTTGCTGCGGTTGCAGATTTAATAAGAATGATTCCACAATGTTCCACTGTGGATCAGTTTGTTTCTCAGTCTGAGCTCTGATTTTGTATCATTAAACTTAATACACAACGAAATTCTTACAAACCGATGTGGGTTGTTGACGGCAATAAAGACTGGGAAAGATTCTGTGATAACTCAAAATGTTCAAATTTTCGATAAGTGTTGGCACTACTTGTCAAAGGTTTCAGAACAGCCAATTTTTCTTAATTAAAAAAAGAAATTGGGTTTTGAAAATTGTGTACAGTAGTTTATAATGAAACGCAGAAAAAATGTTTTGTAAGTACAGCACTAATTGTTATGTCTCTATGAACAGGTTACACTAGACTGCAGAGGTTCCTGTGGTACTCAATCACATGTCATGTTCCTGCTCTGCTGGGAAAGCACTATGTAATCACATAGTAGCACTTCTTTTTCAAAGTGCTCACTATGTTACCATGGGCTTTAAGACAGTGCCATTGTCTCTGTCATGCACCAGCGCACTGCAGACCTGGCACCGGCCTAGGACACAGGTCAGACATTATTTGTTACACTGATGCAGAACTTTGCAGTTTGTATTGACTTTTGACAATGTATTGTTCATCATTATTATATCACAGGGAATTGTACCAGAGGCCACCAATGATATGGCGGTGTGTAAACCAGCGGCTAAGAAAAAAACAAGTGTCAGAGCTGGTGTGAAGTGCACACTGTACCGAGCCTATGATGGTGAGTCTGAATGAGCCCCCGCCTGTACTAGAGCACAAAGACTTAGTGCATTTCTAAAATAATACAAACATAAAAGTGATTATTATTTGTTACTTTTTATATAGACTTTCAGTGGATATTTTTTTATTTGTATTAGAAGCATGTACGAGACTGGATGAGTGTGGTTGTCTTTTTTAGTGAAAAAGATAAGGTGGCATTTAATGAAATCTAAACTTGACATATCTCACTTTCATGCCAGGGCCTATTCCGGATCCTCACGTCATGGCCAGTGCTGAGAAACTGAAAGACATCCGTCCACAACCAGGGATTTGCAAATTGCTGCACGGGCTTGAGGGCCTTAATTTGGTGGACTCTAAATTTGGCCCTGTGCCATTTGGGTCTGTGCTTTCTTACCAGTGCCCTCTAGAATTAAGTAGAGATATTATTAAACACCCTGGTGCCAGTAAGTTTCCTCAGTTGCCTATTGAAGGTTACAACTTTAAATTTCCCATTGATTTTGAGCCCAACTACATACAACAATGTCATTTGGACAGCCTGATTGTGTCAGAGGAGATGTCTGCTGCTATTGAAGCAGAAACAAGAATGCAGTCAGAATGCCAGCTGTGGAGCCAGGTACGCAAACCCCGACTGACAGCCAGCAGATTCCGTGAAATATGCCATGTTCGTGGGGAGTTGTCTGCCAAGGCTTTGGCAACCCGCATTCTGAGAGGAACTCCTCAGACAGCTGCTATGAGAAGAGGGTTGGATCTGGAACCTGAGATACTGAGGCAATATTCTGATTTTTGTGATGTCTCTCTGAAACAATGCGGGGTCATCATCCACCCTGATTCACCTCACCTTGCAGCCAGCCCGGATGCTAAAGTCTTCTGCCCAACAGAAGCACCACCATTTGGTCTTGCTGAGGTTAAGAGTTGCGATGTTGAAAATGTTACCCAAGTTAAACACCTGATCACAGTTAAAGGCCAGGCCTGCCTTAAGAAGAGCCACAAATACTACTATCAGGTTCAAGGCCAACTCGCCTTAAGCGGACTTCAGTGGTGTGACTTCATTACAGATACCCGCACTGACTTCACAGTTGAGAGAATCTTTAGGGATGAGGAGATTATCCACTCAATGCGACAGAAGCTTGATCATTTCTATTATAACATCTACATGGATGTCTTCTTAAGTTATAAAACACAAGGCAGAATTTTATGTGTAAATAGTGTTAAGGTAAATGTGGAAGGTGAACCTTTGACATTTTTTTCTTTAACTGCAAATTAACTTGTCATATACTGTATATCTCCTATGTACTGAAACACACATTTTGAAAAGGATTGTGATGTAAATGTCGACATGTTTTTCTTTAACTGCAAATGAACTTAATTGTGTTATATACTGTATATCTATGTATTGAAATACAAATTTTGAAAAGGATTGCGATGTTGTAAATGCTCTTACCAAAATCAAAAAGGATTGGAAGCAGTTGCTTGCAAACATATATTTAATAGTTCCATCAGTGCCATGACACATAAGCACATAACATGGTTAATAGTTGGATATTTTTACAATATATCACATTAGGTTCATTAATAGCTATGAAAAAGTTATTACCCTTAACAAAAACATACAGTATAACATTAGATCAATTAAATTACCAACAAAGTCAATTCATATTTACATTTTTTTGTACATACAATACAGTAATATAAAAGTACTTCTATTTACAGCCCATCTAGCTTACTCAGGAAATATACAACTTCCAGTTGACAAAAACATCAGACTGGTTTGTCTCCTTTAATGTCAAGAGGTCCCTGATAGTTCGACATGAGGCAGCAGATGGCCCACAGCTGATTCACTGAACCCACTGTGGAAAGAGGAACAAGCCCATCCCAGATATGGTACTCCTTCACCCTCCGTATGGCCCTCTCGACTAAAATCCTCAGCCGGGCGATGGCCTGGGTCTTAAGAGTGTCCTCCCTGCTGAGCTGAGGAGATTTTTACGGGAAGATACGGGAATTTCTGTTTGTTGTTTGAACAAAATGGTACACTGCAATAGCATCTTCTCGAAGATTGTGCCATGCTTCGGTGTTGGATGGGATACTGTTGCGATACAGACACCGGGAGAAAAGAAACAGCTAAATTAACATTCAGCTTTGACCAGGAATCAATATTTATCTAGCTATCATGCACAACAGTATTTGAATAGGTGAGTTACTATACATTCATGAATAAACTAACTGCCTAACAAAGGGTTAGATAGCTAGCTAAGTAAACTTGTTACATTACAGCCAGGCAGCAATGTAACGCTACCTTTTAACGTTATCGGTATCTGGTACTAAGTTGTTGTTAGCTAACGTTAGCCCACTTTTAAGTAACTAAGGCAGTGAACAATTATGAATTAACAATAACGTTAGCAAGTTACAAACCATTGCATATACGTAAACATTATTACTCTTAACTTTACTAATTTAACTTAAACGTACCTCAGAAGAGAAGTCTCAGGTTACGGGCGAACGGAAGTGAAGTTAACCTGCTACGCGGAAAGGCGGAAGTTAGATGACGTCATCGTGAAAAGGGCCTATTGGTGTAATGTCTCCACCTACTTACTGTACGGGGTAGTGAACGAGGAAAAAAAAGCAATTACGGGAAAGGAGTGGGGAACACCGACGTCATACAAAATACAAAAAAAAGTACTAAATCAAAACCCATCCCACTCCTTCAGTCATGGGCCAAACCACATCCCTACACAGGCTCATGGGCCTGTAAAGCAGAACAGTAGTCGACAGGATTCCTTGTAATGTCTCTGCTGTAAAATCGAGTTCCAAAAAACGATGACTATTTTTCTCTGTTTGGTTGTGCAGTTTATAACCATTGCAATAAACTTTACAAAGTCCACCTTTTAAACATGCAACATATCAGCACAGATAGAACAATGAGCCAGATGTTTCACCAGATGTATAAATCTGAAGCATCCGGTTGGCGTTTCCACTCACCACCAAATACGGTGATAAAAGGAAGCCCAGTGGCTGGCAGTGGGAGAAGATGGCGCGAGATGGTTTTTAGCCGACATTCTGCACATTTTCTCATCAATGAAACATTGGATCTCAATACAGTTCTGTTCCCAAAACTAGAATCTGTTATGAACAGAGTAAAAATAAAAATGTTTCCAGAAACAGAATCAGAACCGCGAATGAAAGTGATCTCTACTGTTCCGGAACAGAACCGTTATTTTTAAAAGCATGGAACCGGTTAACAATGTTCTTTTACGTTCTAGGCATTATTTTCCCCAGTCCCACAAAAAAAACGCATCAACGAGCCCTATGCAAAGCCCTCACTCTCAAACGTATTCCAGTGTCTGCCTGCCTTCCAGCTGAAAATATTTGCTGGTGTCTGTGCATGTGTAGACAACCTGCCCCCTCCCGCTTCAAAGCATAGTCTAGTAACCTATTGATGTTACAAGCTAGCCCTTGATCACATGACTCTCAGTTCCATTATATTACACATAAGAGTCATTGGACGAAGGCGTCTTCTGTACAAACTTCGCTTGCGGTACGGTTTTGGAAGCACAAGGACCTTATCTTTCATATCAGCGAGACATAATAATACAAATAAAAAGGTTAAATTGATACTTTGGGTTAAATTTTCTTAAATGCCATTCCTTACTAGTTTTGTGTGTATTAGGTATATGTTGTGAAATTGTTAGATATTACTTGTTAGATATTACTGCACTGTCGGAGCTAGAAGCACAAGCATTTCGCTACACTAGCAATAACACCTGCTAAACACGTGTATGTGACATAAACAATTATATTTTATTTGATTGGTGTTCCCACGCGGCCATATCGCCATGTTACAGCGCTTGTTTACGGAAGACAAAAGGCGACCACCTGTGCTAATTAGCTATCTGGCATGCTCAGAACACCTTTGTGTAAGCGGAAGTGTAGTTTCGTTGGATGGAGGCACCCATAGCTGTATGGATCTGTGCAAAACTGCTACAGTAAGTGTATCTTTTCTTAATTGAAGGATTCTTTCTCGCTGATGAAAGAAAGATAAGAGTCATATGTTTCGAAAGCCGTATTATGATTATTGCCGTTTCTAAACGTTAAAACACAGCGTTGGGAGATTATAGTTCACATGAGGTAGTCGTGGGCGAAGCTGAGAACTGTAGGGAGAAGGCTGAATGGCTGAGAACTGTAGGGAGAAGGCAGAATGGCTGAGAACTGTAGGGAGAAGGCTGAATGGCTGAGAACTGTAGGGAGAAGGCTGAATGGCTGAGAACTGTAGGGAGAAGGCTGAATGGCTGAGAACTGTAGGGAGAAGGCTGAATGGCTGAGAACTGTAGGGAGAAGGCTGAATGGCTGAGAACTGTAGGGAGAAGGCTGAATGGCTGAGAACTGTAGGGAGAAGGCAGAATGGCTGAGAACTGTAGGGAGAAGGCTGAATGGCTGAGAACTGTAGGGAGAAGGCTGAATGGCTGAGAACTGTAGGGAGAAGGCTGAATGGCTGAGAACTGTAGGGAGAAGGCTGAATGGCTGAGAACTGTAGGGAGAAGGCTGAATGGCTGAGAACTGTAGGGAGAAGGCTGAATGGCTGAGAACTGTAGGGAGAAGGCTGAATGGCTGAGAACTGTAGGGAGAAGGCTGAATGGCTGAGAACTGTAGGGAGAAGGCTGAATGGCTGAGAACTGTAGGGAGAAGGCAGAATGGCTGAGAACTGTAGGGAGAAGGCAGAATGGCTGAGAACTGTAGGGAGAAGGCAGAATGGCTGAGAACTGTAGGGAGAAGGCTGAATGGCTGAGAACTGTAGGGAGAAGGCTGAATGGCTGAGAACTGTAGGGAGAAGGCTGAATGGCTGAGAACTGTAGGGAGAAGGCTGAATGGCTGAGAACTGTAGGGAGAAGGCTGAATGGCTGAGAACTGTAGGGAGAAGGCAGAATGGCTGAGAACTGTAGGGAGAAGGCAGAATGGCTGAGAACTGTAGGGAGAAGGCAGAATGGCTGAGAACTGTAGGGAGAAGGCTGAATGGCTGAGAACTGTAGGGAGAAGGCTGAATGGCTGAGAACTGTAGGGAGAAGGCTGAATGGCTGAGAACTGTAGGGAGAAGGCTGAATGGCTGAGAACTGTAGGAAGAAGGCAGAATGGCTGAGAACTGTAGGGAGAAGGCTGAATGGCTGAGAACTGTAGGGAGAAGGCTGAATGGCTGAGAACTGTAGGGAGAAGGCTGAATGGCTGAGAACTGTAGGGAGAAGGCTGAATGGCTGAGAACTGTAGGGAGAAGGCTGAATGGCTGAGAACTGTAGGGAGAAGGCAGAATGGCTGAGAACTGTAGGGAGAAGGCAGAATGGCTGAGAACTGTAGGGAGAAGGCAGAATGGCTGAGAACTGTAGGGAGAAGGCTGTAGGGAGAAGGCAGAATGGCTGAGAACTGTAGGGAGAAGGCAGAATTGCTGAGAACTGTAGGGAGAAGGCAGAATGGCTGAGAACTGTAGGGAGAAGGCAGAATGGCTGAGAACTGTAGGGAGAAGGCTGTAGGGAGAAGGCAGAATGGCTGAGAACTGTAGGGAGAAGGCTGAATGGCTGAGAACTGTAGGGAGAAGGCTGAATGGCTGAGAACTGTAGGGAGAAGGCTGAATGGCTGAGAACTGTAGGGAGAAGGCTGAATGGCTGAGAACTGTAGGGAGAAGGCTGAATGGCTGAGAACTGTAGGGAGAAGGCTGAATGGCTGAGAACTGTAGGGAGAAGGCTGAATGGCTGAGAACTGTAGGGAGAAGGCTGAATGGCTGAGAACTGTAGGGAGAAGGCTGAATGGCTGAGAACTGTAGGGAGAAGGCTGAATGGCTGAGAACTGTAGGGAGAAGGCTGAATGGCTGAGAACTGTAGGGAGAAGGCTGAATGGCTGAGAACTGTAGGGAGAAGGCAGAATGGCTGAGAACTGTAGGGAGAAGGCTGAATGGCTGAGAACTGTAGGGAGAAGGCAGAATGGCTGAGAACTGTAGGGAGAAGGCAGAATGGCTGAGAACTGTAGGGAGAAGGCTGAATGGCTGAGAACTGTAGGGAGAAGGCAGAATGGCTGAGAATTGTAGGGAGAAGGCTGAATGGCTGAGAACTGTAGGGAGAAGGCAGAATGGCTGAGAACTGTAGGGAGAAGGCTGAATGGCTGAGAACTGTAGGGAGAAGGCAGAATGGCTGAGAACTGTAGGGAGAAGGCTGAATGGCTGAGAACTGTAGGGAGAAGGCTGAATGGCTGAGAACTGTAGGGAGAAGGCTGAATGGCTGAGAACTGTAGGGAGAAGGCTGAATGGCTGAGAACTGTAGGGAGAAGGCAGAATGGCTGAGAACTGTAGGGGAGAAGGCTGAATGGCTGAGAACTGTAGGGAGAAGGCAGAATGGCTGAGAACTGTAGGGAGAAGGCAGAATGGCTGAGAACTGTAGGGAGAAGGCAGAATGGCTGAGAACTGTAGGGAGAAGGCTGAATGGCTGAGAACTGTAGAGAGAAGGCTGAATGGCTGAGAACTGTAGGGAGAAGGCTGAATGGCTGAGAACTGTAGGGAGAAGGCTGAATGGCTGAGAACTGTAGTTGGAAGGCTGAATGGCTGAGAACTGTAGGGAGAAGCCAGAATGGCTGAGAACTGTAGGGAGAAGGCTGAATGGCTGAGAACTGTAGGGAGAAGGCTGAATGGCTGAGAACTGTAGGGAGAAGGCTGAATGGCTGAGAACTGTTGGGAGAAGGCAGAATGCCGCCTAGAGTTTGAGAGCTAGTTACAAGCGTGATTCAGAAATTAGGGAGTGAGATTTTTTTGTTGGAGAATGGATCAACCTTTTCAACGCAAGTTATGGATACTATAATTATCATGTTTCACATTGGATTTATTAACTACAAAAAAGGTAAGACGTGTTTTTATTTTAATTCTGGTGAAGCTCTGTGCACACGAGCGTGCCAGCTAGCTAGATAGCTGGTCCAACGGCAAACTCTCTGAAGTTCAAACACATTCAAAGTTCCTTCACAGAAGCCACTCCTCCGTAGGTATAATTCAGATAATGCATGTCATAGCAAGATGCCCAGGGCTTCAAGCCTCCTCCTCCACCCTCTCTCTTTCCACCCGCAAAATTTCAGTCTCATCTTGAGCCATACACTCGTCTGTCCAATACCTGTAAATAGCTTACCTGCTCCATAGCAACCTGCTCTATCCGCTCTGATTGGTGAAGTCATTGAAATGTTGAGCTTAGGGCTGACCCCAATTAGTCTACTGGTTGATTATCTGGTCGTTAGGCTGTTGGTCGACCGAGATTAAGTCGAGCAGTAACATATATACAGTACCAGTCAAAAGTTTGGATACACCTACTCATTCAAGGGTTTTTCTTTATTTTTACTAGTTTCTACATTGTAGAATAATAGTGAAGACATCAAAACTATGAAATAACACATATGGAATCATGTAGTAATCAAAAAAGTATTAAACAAATCAAACCCCTATTACTAGCCTGTTCAACCTCTCTTTCGTATCGTCTGAGATCCCCAGAGATTGGAAAGCTGCCCGCCGGTCATCCCCCTCTTCAAAGGGGGTGACACTCTAGATCCAAACTGTTACAGACCTATATCCATCCTGCCCTGCCTTTTGAAAGTATTTGAAAGCCAAGTTAACAAACAGATCACCGACCATTTAGAATCCCACCGTACCTTCTCCGCTATGCAATCTGGTTTCCGAGCTGGTCATGGGTGCACCTCAGCCACGCTCAAGGTCCTAAACGATATAATAACCACGATTGATAATAGACAGTACTGTGCAGCCGTCTTCATCGACCTGGCCAAGGCTTTTGACTCTGTCAATCACCGCATTCTTATTGGCAGACTAAATAGCCTTGGTTTCTCAAATGACTGCCTCGCCTGGTTCACCAACAACTTCTCAGATAGAGTTCAATGTGTCAAATCGGAGGGCCTGTTGTCTGGACCTCTGGCCGTCTCTATTGGAGTGCCATAGGGTTCAATTCTCGGGCCGACTCTATTCTCTGTGTATATGAATGATTTCGCTCTTGCTGCTGGTGACTGTCAGATCCACCTCTACGCAGACGATACCATTTTGTATACATCTGGCCCTTCATTGGACACTGTGTTAACAAACCTCCAAACGAGCTTCAATGCAATACACCACTCCTTCCGTGGCCTCCAACTGCTCTTAAACGCTAGTAAAACTAAATGCATGCTCTTCAATCGAACGCTGCTTGCACCCGCCCGCCCGACTAGAATCACTACTCTCAGCGGTTCTGACTTAGAATATGTGGACAACTACAAATACCTAGGTGTCTGGTTAGACCGTAAACTCTCCTTCCAGACTCACATTAAGCATCTCCAATCCAAAGTTAAATCTAGAATTGGCTTCCTATTTCGCAACAAAGCCTCCTTCACTCATGCTGCCAAACATGCCCTCGTAAAACTGACTCTCCTACCGATCCTTGACTTCGGCGATGTCATTTACAAAATAGCTTCCAACACTCTACTCAGCAAATTGGATGTAGTCTATCACAGTGCCATCCGTTTTGTCACCAAAGCCCCATATACTACCCACCACTGTGACCTGTACGCTCTCGTTGGCTGGCCCTCACTACATATTCGTCGCCAAACCCACTGGCTCCAGGTCCTCTATAAATCACTTCTAGGCAAATCCCGCCTTATCTTAGATCATTGGTCACCATAGCAACACCCACCCGTAGTATGCGCTCCAGCAGGTATATCTCACTGGTCATCCCCAAAGCCAACACCTCCTTTGGCCGCCATTCCTTCGAGTTCTCTGCTGCAAATGACTGGAACGAACTGCAAAAATCTCTGAAGCTGGAGACTCTTATCTCCCTCACTAACTTTAAGCATCAGTTGTCGAGCAGCTTACCGATCACTGCACCTGTACACAGCCCATCTGAAATTAGCCCACCCAACTACCTCATCCCCATATTGTTATTTATTTTGCTCATTTGCACCCCAGTATCTCTATTTGCACATCATCTTCTGCACATCTATCACTCCAGTGTTAATACTAAATTGTAATTATTTTAGACTATGGCCTATTTATTGGCTTACCTCCATAACTTACTACATTTGCACACACTGTATATATATTCTCTATTGTGTTATTGACTTTGTTTTGTTTATCCCATATGTAACTGTGTTGTTGTTTTTAATCGCACTGCTTTGCTTTATCTTGGCCAGGTCACAGTTGTAAATGAGAACTTGTTCTCAACTGGCTTACCTGGTTAAATAAAGGTGAAATCAAAATAAAATAAAATAAAAATATATTTTATATTTGAGATTCTTCAAAGTAGCCACCCTTTGCACACTCTTGGCATTCTCTTAACCAGCTTCATGACGAGTGCTTTTCTAACAGTCTTGAAGGAGTTCCCTTATATGCTGAGCACTTGTTGGCTGCTTTTCCTTCACTCTGCGGTCCAACTCATCCCAAACCATCTCAATTGGGCTGAGGTCGGGTGATTGTCGAGGCCAGGTCATCTGATGCAGCGCTCCTTCACTCTCCTTGGTCAAATAGCCCTTACACAGCATGGAGGTGTGTTTGGTCATTGTCCTGAAGAAAAACAAATGATAGTCTCACTAAGCCCAAACCAGATGGGATGGCGTATCGCTGCAGAATGCTGTGGTAGCCATGCTGGTTAAGTGTGCCTTGAATTGTAAATAAATCACAGACACTGTCACCAGCAAAGCACCCCCACACCATAACACCACCTCCTCCATGCTTCACAGTGGGAACCACACATGCAGAGATCATCCGTTCACCTACTCTGCACCTCACAAAGACATGGCGGTTGGAACCAAATATCTCAAATTTGGACTCATCAGACAAAAGGACAGATTTCCACCAGTCTAATGTCCATTGCTTGTGTTTCTTGGCCCAAGCAAGTGTCTTCTTCTTATTGGTGTTCTTTAGTAGTGGTTTCTTTGCAGCAATTAGACCATGAAGGCCTGATTCACGCAGTCTCCTCTGAACAGTTGATGTTGAGATGTGTCTGTGACTTGAACTCTGTGAAGCATTTATTTGGGCTGCAATCTGAGGTGCAGTTAACTCTAATGAACTTATCCTCTGCAGCAGAGGTAACTCTGGGTCTTCCTTTCCTGTGGCGGTCCTCATGAGAGCCAGTTTCATCATAGTGCTTGATGGTTTTTGCGACCGCACTTGAAGACACTTTCAAAGTTCTTAAAATGTTCCGGATTGACTGACCTTCATGTTTTAAAGTAATGATGGACTGTCGTTTCTCTTTGCTTAATTTGAGCTGTTCTTGGCATAATATGGACTTGGTATTTTACCAAATAGGGCTATCTTCTGTATAGCACCCCTACCTTGTCACAACACAACTGATTGGCTCAAACGCATTAAGAAGGAAAGAAATTCCACAAATTAACTTTTAACAAGGCACACCTGTTAATTGAAATGCATTCCAGGTGACTACCTCATGAAGCTGGTTGAGAGAATGCCAAGAGCGTGCAAAGCTGTCATCAAGGCAAAGGGTGGCTATTTGAAGAATCTCAAATATAAAATACATTTGGATTTGTTTAACACTTTTTTGGTTACTACATGATTCCATACTTTTGTCTGGTGCTGTGTGTATATATATATACACACATATATGTATACATATATATACACACACACACACACACACACACACACACACACATTATATACATATATATATAGTGTGTGTGTGTGTGTGTGTGTGTATTTGTATATATATATATATACACACACTACCGTTCAAAAGTTTGGGGTCACTTAGAAATGTCCTAGTTTTCGAAAGAAAAGCAATTTTTTTGTCCATTTAAAATAACATAAAATTGATCAGAAATACAGTGTAGACATTGTTAATGTTGTAAATGGCTATTGTAGCTGGAAACGGCAGATTTTTTATGGAATATCTACATAGGCGTACAGAGGCCCATTATCAGCAACCATCAGTCCTGTGTTCCAATGGCACGTTGTGTTTGCTAATCCAAGTTTATCAAGGCTAATTGATCATTAGAAAACCCTTTTACAATTATGTTAGCACAGCTGAAAACTGTTGTGCTGATTAAAGAAGCAATAAAACTGGCCTTCTTGAGACTAGTTGAGTATCTGGAGAATCAGCAATTGTGGGTTCGATTACAGGATCAAAATGGCCAGAAACAAATAACTTTCTTCTGAAACTCGTCAGTCTATTCTTGTTCTGAGAAATGAAGGCTATTCCATGCGAGAAATTGCCAAGAAACTGAAGATCTCGTACAACGATGTGTACTACTCCCTTCACAGAACAGCGCAAACTGGCTCTAACCAGATTAGAAAGAGGATTGGGAGGCCCCGGTGCACAACTGAGCAAGAGGACAAATGCATTAGAGTGTCTAGTTTGAGAAACAGACGCCTCACAGGTCCTCAACTGGCAGCTTCATTAAATAGTACCCGCAAAACACCAGTCTCAACGTCAACAGTGAAGAGGCGACTCCGGGATGCTGACCTTCTAGGCAGAGTTGCAAAGAAAAAGCCATATCTCAGACTGGCCAATAAAAGAAAAGATTAAGATGGGCAAAAGAACACAGACACTGGACAGACGAAGATTGGAAAAAAGTGTTATGGACAGACTAATCGAAGTTTGAGGTGTTCGGATCTCAAAGAAGAACATTTGTGAGACGCAGACCAAATGAAAAGATGCTGGAGGAGTGCTTGATGCCATCTGTCAAGCATGGTGGAGGCAATGTGAAGGTCTGGGGGTGCTTTGGTGGTGGTAAAGTGGGAAATACAGTGGGGGAAAAAAGTATTTAGTCAGCCACCAATTGTGCAAGTTCTCCCACTTAAAAAGATGAGAGAGGCCTGTAATTTTCATCATAGGTACACGTCAACTATGACAGACAAATTGAGCATTTTTTTTCCAGAAAATCACATTGTAGGATTTTTAATGAATTTATATGCAAATTTTGGTGGAAAATAAGTATTTGGTCACCTACAAACAAGCAAGATTTCTGGCTCTCACAGACCTGTAACTTCTTCTTTAAGAGGCTCCTCTGTCCTCCACTCGTTACCTGTATTAATGGCACCTGTTTGAACTTGTTATCAGTATAAAAGACACCTGTCCACAACTTCAAACAGTCACACTCCAAGCTCCACTATGGCCAAGACCAAAGAGCTGTCAAAGGACACCAGAAACAAAATTGTAGACCTGCACCAGGCTGGGAAGACTGAATCTGCAATAGGTAAGCAGCTTGGTTTGAAGAAATCAACTGTGGGAGCAATTATTAGGAAATGGAAGACATACAAGACCACTGATTATCTCCCTCGATCTGGGGCTCCACGCAAGATCTCACCCCGTGGGGTCAAAATGATCACAAGAACGGTGAGCAAAAATCCCAGAACCACACGGGGGGGACCTAGTGAATGACCTGCAGAGAGCTGGGACCAAAGTAACAAAGCCTACCATCAGTAACACACTACGCCACCAGGGACTCAAATCCTGCAGTGCCAGACATGTCCCCCTGCTTAAGCCAGTACATGTCCAGGCCCATCTGAAGTTTGCTAGAGTGCATTTGAATGATCCAGAAGAGGATTGGGAGAATGTCATATGGTCAGATGAAACCAAAATATAACTTTTTGGTAAAAACTCAACTCGTCGTGTTTGGAGGACAAAGAATGCTGTGTTGCATCCAAAGAACACCATACCTACTGTGAAGCATGGGGGTGGAAACATCATCCTTTGGGGCTGTTTTTCTGCAAAGGGACCAGGACGACTGAGCCGTGTAAAGGAAAGAATGAATGGGGCCATGTATCGTGAGATTTTGAGTGAAAACCTCCTTCCATCAGCAAGGGCATTGAAGATGAAACGTGGCTGGGTCTTTCAGCATGACAATGATCCCAAACACACCGCCCGGGCAACGAAGGAGTGGCTTCGTAAGAACCATTTCATGGTCCTGGAGTGGCCTAGCCAGTCTCCAGATCACAACCCCATAGAAAATCTTTGGAGGGAGTTGAAAGTCTGTGTTGCCCAGCGACAGCCCCAAAACATCACTGCTCTAGAGGAGATCTGCATGGAGGAATGGGTAAAAATACCAGCAACAGTGTGTGAAAACCTTGTGAAGACTTATAGAAAACGTTTGACCTGTGTCATTGCCAACAAAGGGTATATAACAAAGTATTGAGAAACTTTTGTTATTGACCAAATACTTATTTTCCACCATAATTTGCAAATAAATTCATTAAAAATCCTACAATGTGATTTTGTCTGTCATAGTTGACGTGTACCTATGATGAAAATTACAGGCCTCTCTCATCTTTTTAAGTGGGAGAACTTGCACAATTGGTGGCTGACTAAATACTTTTTTCCCCACTGTATGTACAGGGTAAAAGGGATCTTGAAGAAGGAAGGCTATCACTCCATTTTGCAACGCCATGCCATACCCTGTGGACGGTGCTTGATTGGAGCCAATTTCCTCCTACAATAGGACAATGACTCAAAGCACAGATCCAAACTATGCAATAACTATTTAGGGAAGAAGCAGTCAGCTGGTATTCTGTCTATAATGGAGTGGCCAGCACAGTCACTGGATCTCAACCCTATTGAGCTGTTGTGGGAGCAGCTTGACCGTAAGTGCCCATCAAGCCAATCCAATTTGTGGGAGGTGCTTCAGGAAGCATGGGGTGAAATCTCTTCAGATTACCTCAACAAATTGACAACTAGAATGGCAAAGGTCTGCAAGGCTGTAATTGCTGCAAATGGAGGATTCTTTGACGAAAGCAAAGTTTGAAGGACACAATTATTATTTCTATTAAAAATCGTTATTTCTAACCTTGTCAATGACTACATTTCCTATGCATTTTGCTATATTTCCTATTCAAACTCATTTCATGTATGTTTTCATGGAAAACAAGGACATTTCTAAGTGACCCCAATCTTTTGAACGGTAGTATATATATATATATACAGTGGGGAGAACAAGTATTTTATACTTTTGCAGGTTTTCCTACTTACAAAGCATGTAGAGGTCTGTAATTTTTTATCATAGGTACACTTCAACTGTGAGAGACAGAATCTAAAACAAAAATCCAGAAAATCACATTGTATGATTTTTAAGTAATAATTTGCATTTTATTGCATGACATAAGTATTTGATCACCTACCAACCAGTAAGAATTCCGGCTCTCACAGACCTGTTAGTTTTTCTTTAAGAAGCCCTTTGTAAGTAGGAAAACCTGCAAAATCGGCAGTGTATCAAATACTTGTTCTCCCCACTGTATATATATATATATATATATTTGCGCCCATCTCAGTAAACTAATCCATTGCGGAGGCCTAGACTAAAAGCCAATTTATGCTTGATTCGAAAATGTGGTCGGAGGCTCCATATGGAGGGTGAGCCTCCAGAGGCCTGCAGAGGCCTAATCGATCTCTGTACCGCATCGCCATGCGCCTCCCAAATGTTGTAACAATACGCAGGGCTCTGTATAGCTCCGCTTTGACATGATTGGTTGACGGTGGGTGGGGGCGGTACATCCTTGCAACAGCTCTGCACTGCTCCGCGAAGCCAAGAAGTATGAATGCCCTGACTTCTGCTGAGGCCATTCTTGCCCTGACTTCTGCTAAGGCCGTATCACCGTAAATGCTGCATGGCCAATGCAGACATTGGATTGACCATGCGTCCAGATGCACAATGCACTTCTCTCTCCAGAATGCACATTCATTGTTTCATAACTTCATTGCGTGAATTGTTTGCTTTTGACTGTTAGTGTATATAAATTCCCCATTACGTTTGTTACTGTCATTTATTTTTATGCATTCAATATTATTATTCCAGTCTTCCTGTTCTCATTGTCTGAGCGGACACATTGTTTTCAGAGTGCACAACCTATGCTACACTTGTGAGAAACAATTTTTGTTTTATTTAATTCCATTTTTAAGAGTTCTGTCAATTTAGTCATTGTCTT
This sequence comes from Coregonus clupeaformis, assembly GCF_020615455.1. Classification (NCBI taxonomy): domain Eukaryota; kingdom Metazoa; phylum Chordata; class Actinopteri; order Salmoniformes; family Salmonidae; genus Coregonus; species Coregonus clupeaformis. The sequence continues at coordinate 2,480,646 of NC_059220.1, forward strand.
TTGTTTGGAGCGGTCCTGTCAATGTTGAGTAAGGACGCACATGCATAGAAGTAGGCCTATAGGCTACCTGGCCTGAACGCTAATGTAGGCATATAAATGTGCCCATTTGGGGATCTGATTGTGTTTCTGATTGGTTTAACGCACCACCACTAATGACCTTTGGAGCTTCTCAAAGTAATGTTTTCTTCACCTCCAAACAGCAAGCAAACAAAGTCTGTTTTTACATCCTTTTGAGAATTACAATAGTCCCTCAATGTATTTGAAAACTCTTTCCAGCTCTCTCCCTTTCGATAACCACTCAGCGTGAAAGGGAAAAATGTCTCTGATCCAGTGGAAACGTCATAAAATAAGCTTCTTATCAGTGCTTGACTTGGACTGAAATAGGTTCCGGTACTCATTTTGGGTGCTGGTACTGTTTATATTTAGGTGCAGGAGCTCCACAATCCTTTTGAGCTAATATTCTATAAGAGGAACAGGAGCTCAAGCAGTAGAACATTTGAGGTGCCGGTACTCCGCTCCGGTGAGCTCCTGTCCAAGTCAAGCACTGCTTCTTATCCCTTTCGCAAATAGCCTACAGCTGTGTTTGTCCCGAGTTCAATGGCGTGGGAAACTCTGAGGGCCCAGAATATTTTATACAATGTTGCAAGTTCACTAGCGCAAGCTTCAGGCCAAAACCAGGTTAATAGTTGATACAATGTTGGTTACTTCCAAACAAAAAAAAATTGGAAGATATTTTTGGTTCCACCCCCTGGTTTGAAAACGTACACACAAAAACAGCCCTCTTGTGGTACTGTAATAAAAACAATCTCGGTGTTGTGGAATATCTGGTTGACTTTCACTGCTGTATTCTCAATCATGAAGCTAGTCATCATAACAGATGTACAAGTTACTAGTAAGTTATCTTGATCATCAAATAAATCATCTCTAGACAGACACTAAAATCTCTTTGACCCCTCTTCAAATGAGAGTGGTCCAACTGTAGCAGGTCTCGTCAATATCAAAGGATTTGTATTTATTTATTTTATCTTTATTTAACTAGGCAAGTCAGTTAAGAACAAAATTCTTATTTACAATGAAGGCCTACCCCGACCAAACCCGGACGACGCTGGGCCAATTGTGCGCCGCCCTATGGGACTCCCAATCACGGCCGGATTGTGACACAGCCTGGAATCGAACCAGGGTGGGTCTGTAGTGACGCCTCTAGCACTGAGATGCAGTGCCTTAGACCGCTGCGCCACTCGGGATCCCACAACTAATGTCCAGACAGTCTATTTTGACCACACCTGGCTAGATTACATACATTTAATCACATTAAAATGTAATGTTCTGATGAAGAATGACTCAGTCATTGTAGAATTGGAAAATTATTATATTCAGAAAAGTAAACATTTTTCTCAAGGAAAATCGACCATGGATTCAGGGTCTTTTGACGTGGAAAAAACATAATTACATACAATTATTATATTCAGAAAAGAAAGAAAATGTCTCAAAGAAAACAGACCATGGATTAATTTGCAGTTTGTGTTTTTGTATACAGTATGTATATCTCTATGCACTGTACTGACATCAGGAGTATCTTACCCAAAGGTCATGACTGTAGAATACATGTTTTTTTGGCGTTATCAAGGAAACCAGACCATGGATTCAGGGTCATTTGACATGGAAAAAACATGGTCTGTTGTCCTTGAGAAAAATTGTTGTTTATTTTTCTGAATGATTTAAAGTAATGTAATACTGCAATAAATTTGGCAAATAAATTAACTTCATGTCCTGAATACAAAGCGTTATGTTTAGGACAAATCCAACACAACACATCACTGAGTACCACTCTTCATATTTTCAAATATGGTGGTGGCTGAATCCTGTTATGGGTGTGCTTGTCATCGGCAAGGACTAGGGAGTTTTTTAGGATAAAAATAAACAGAATAGAGCTAAGCACAGGAAAAGTCCTAGAGGAAAACTTGGTGCGATCTGCTTTCCAACAGACACTGGGAGACAAATTCACCTTTCAGCAGGATAATACCCTAAAACACACTGGAGTTGCTTACCAAGACGACATTGAATGATTCAGAGTGGCCTAGTTACAGTTTTGACTTAAATCAGCTTGAAAATGGCTGTCTAGCAATGATCAACAATATTTGAATAATGTGCAAATGTTGTACAATCCAGGTATGCAAAGCTCTTAGAGACTTACCCAGAAAGACTCACAGCTGTAATCGCTGCCAAAGGTGATTCTAACATGTATTGACTCAGGAGTGTGAATACGTATGTAAATGAGATATTTCTGTATTTCATTTTCAATAAATTTACACAAATGTCTAAAAACACGTTTTCACTTTGTCATTATGGGGTATTGTGTGTAGTTGGTTGAGAGAGACATCTATTTAATACATTTTGGATTCAGGCTGTAACACGACAAAATGTGGAATAAGTCAAGGGGTATGAATACTTTCTGGAGGCGCTGTAACTATGAGTTGAACATATTTGGCTGAAAACAAACTAGTAGCCAGTTGTTGCCCATGGTGGAATCATATCTAACCCGTTGGCTCGTGGAGCCTAACCCGAGTCTAGAGGCAGTCTAGTTAAAGATACTGATAACTAATCCCTAACCAACTAAGGTTTCCCCTTTTGTCTGTGGTCTAGCTCTGTGGTTCCCAACCAGGTGTACTAGGAACCCTGGGGGTACTTGACCTATCCACAGGGGGTACTTGAGAAGACTCATGTGACCATAGGCTTACTGGTAAAATGCAGTGGTGGAAAAAGTACCCAATTTGTCATACTTGAGTAAAAGTTAAGATATCTTAATAGAAAATGACTCAAGTGAAAGTCACCCAGTAAAATGTTACTTGAGTAAAAGTCTAAAAGTATTTGGTTTTAAATATACTTAAGTATCAAAAGTAAATATTAAAATATACTTACAGTGGGGAAAAAAAGTATTTAGTCAGCCACCAATTGTGCAAGTTCTCCCACTTAAAAAGATGAGAGAGGCCTGTAATTTTCATCATAGGTACACGTCAACTATGACAGACAAATTGAGAAAAAAAAATCCAGAAAATAACATTGTAAGATTTTTAATGAATTTATTTGCAAATTATGGTGGAAAATAAGTATTTGGTCACCTACAAACAAGCAAGATTTCTGGCTCTCACAGACCTGTAACTTCTTCTTTAAGAGGCTCCTCTGTCCTCCACTCGTTACCTGTATTAATGCCACCTGTTTGAACTTGTTATCAGTAAAAAAGACACCTGTCCACAACCTCAAACAGTCACACTCCAAACTCCACTATGGCCAAGACCAAAGAGCTGTCAAAGGACACCAGAAACAAAAATGTAGACCTGCACCAGGCTGGGAAGACTGAATCTGCAAAAGGTAAGCAGCTTGGTTTGAAGAAATCAACTGTGGGAGCAATTATTAGGAAATGGAAGACATACAAGACCACAGATAATCTCCCTCGATCTGGGGCTCCACGCAAGATCTCACCCCGTGGGGTCAAAATGATCACAAGAACGGTGAGCAAAAATCCCAGAACCACATGGGGGGACCTAATGAATGACCTGCAGAGAGCTGGGACCAAAGTAACAAAGCCTACCATCAGTAACACACTACGCCGCCAGGGACTCAAATCCTGCAGTGCAAGACGTGTCCCCCTGCTTAAGCCAGTACATGTCCAGGCCCGTCTGAAGTTTGCTAGAGTGCATTTGGATGTTCCAGAAGAGGATTGGGAGAATGTCATATGGTCAGATGAAACCAAAATAGAACTTTTTTGGTAAAAACTCAACTCGTCGTGTTTGGAGGACAAAGAATGCTGAGTTGCATCCAAAGAACACCATACCTACTGTGAAACATGGGGGTGGAAACATCATGCTTTGGGGCTGTTTTTCTGCAAAGGGACCAGGACGACTGATCCGTGTAAAGGAAAGAATGAATGGGGCCATGTATCGTGAGATTTTGAGTGAAAACCTCCTTCCATCAGCAAGGGCATTGAAGATGAAACGTGGCTGGGTCTTTCAGCATGACAATGATCCCAAACACACCGCCCGGGCAACGAAGGAGTAGCTTCGTAAGAAGCATTTCAAGGTCCTGGAGTGGCCTAGCCAGTCTCCAGATCTCAACCCCATAGAAAATCTTTGGAGGTAGTTGAAAGTCCGTGTTACCCAGCGACAGCCCCAAAACATCACTGCTCTAGAGTAGATCTGCATGGAGGAATGGGTCAAAATACCAGCAACAGTGTGTGAAAACCTTGTGAAGACTTACAGAAAACGTTTGACCTGTGTCATTGCCAACAAAGGGTATATAAAAAAGTATTGAGAAACTTTTGTTATTGACCAAATACTTATTTTCCACCATAATTTGCAAATAAATTCATAAAAAATCCTACAATGTGATTTTCTGGAGAAAAAAAATCTCATTTTGTCTGTCATAGTTGACGTGTACCTATGATGAAAATTACAGGCCTCTCTCATCTTTTTAAGTGGGAGAACTTGCACAATTGGTGGCTGACTAAATACTTTTTTCCCCCACTGTAAGTATCAAATGTAAATGTAGTTGTAACAAGTAAAAGTATAAATCATTTCAAATAGCTTATATGAAGCAAACCAGACAGCAACATTTTCTTGTTTTTTAAACATTTACGGATAGCCAGAGGCACACGCCAACACTTCAACATAATTTACATACGAAGCATGTGTGTTTAGTGAATCCGCCAGATCAGAGGCAGCAGGGAGGACCAGGGATGTTCTCTTGGTAAATGCGTGAATTGGACCATTTTCCTGTCCTGCTAAGCATTCAAAATGTAACGAGTACTTTTGGGTGTCAGGGAAAATGTATGGAGTAAAAAGTACATTATTTTCTTTAGGAATGTAGTGAAGTAAAAGTAAAAGTAGTCAAAACTATAAATAGTAAAGTAAAGTACAGATACCCCAAAAAAACTACATAAGTAGTACTTTCAAATAGTTTTACTTAAGTACTTTATACCACTAGTAAAATGCACATTAGGGGGTACTTCAGGGATTCTCCAGGCAGAGCAGAATTCAGTTGGTGGTACAGTAAACGAAACAGGTTGGGAACCACTGGTCTAGCGATTAGCTAACGTTAGCTAGCTAGCGTCACAAAATAGTATTCCGCTAGCTAGCTGAGCTGTTTTATTTTAAAAAACAGCAGAGATGACTCAAACACCGTAGCTAGCTAGCAAGCCCTCCTCGGCAACAATGTTATTGGGGTGCGGGAAAGTTAGATTAATCATCCATTTTTAGTTAATTGTCATTGAAGTTGGTGGTTACTACTGGTTTCAGATCCGAGGCAATATAAATTGTCCGCCATGTTTTGTGTTCTTCTTCTTCTTCTTCAGAGTTTAACGGCGGTTGGCATCCAATATGTTGCATTACCGCCCCCAACTGGACTAAATCCATTATAAATCCATTATACTGTAATACTACAAAATAAAAACATTTTATATATATAAATATTTATATATACACACAAAAATAACACCCTTCAAACTAACCCTACCTTCAAACTAAAAAAAAACACTACCCCATTCCACTACTTTGACTCTCTACTACTGCACATAATGGAAAGGTACGATATAAATATTTTTGGTTTGAACCAGTTCAGAATTGTATTTTGCTGGTCGGAACAGTGGAATGGAATGAAAAAAAGAATGCTTCTGTTCAGAACAATGCTAACAATGTGAACGTCCTGCTCCTGCACCATCCCAACGGGACACCACCCCTCAACACACCCTTGTAACTCTTTTGAAGTCAAAATCTTGTAAACCCAAATACCACAGCTGCCACCGCAACATCTATTTTCTGTGATTTACGTTCCATTTGTGCGGTACAGTTGATAACCATTGCTATGAACGCTAAGAAGCCAACCTTACTGAAGCATATGTCACTCGTTGGCCTATCCCTCTGTGCTGGCACAGATCTACTACTCACAGGGATCCTCTCAGGATCTCTCACCCTTGACCCATCCTCCTCTACTATCTTCACTCAGCATACGACACCTTCTGCACTACTCTGACTCTATCCACCTCAACCTGCCTTTCTCGCACCGGACACTTCCAATCCCCAGCAACATTGGCACCCCTACAGTTGACACACACAATTTTATCCACCAAAACTAAACAACTCTCTATCCCATGCCCTCCTGCACACTTCCCACATCTTGGAATCTCCCTCCTACAAACTGCTGCAACATGACCATAAACGTTGCACCTGAAACAGCGCAATGGATTCGGCACAAAAGCTCTAACAGGATAACTGATATATCCTAACATGACTTTGTAAAGACTGACTCAAAACTCAAAAAGGACTGACAGTGACTCCTCTGTTTCACCACCAGGTCTGCGTCGCACCAAACGGCGGGACGTCACAAACACCAGGAATCTTCAACTGCTCCACCACACTTAACGCTACCCCAGAAATCACCTTTCAATGGTGCCCTGTTCCTAAGAGCAAAGCAAGAAACAGATCTTGACCCAAGTTACGTGACACGGAGCGCCCGCTCCCTCTGGTCAGAAGAAACACAAACAAACATCACAAGTCCACTACAGGTTACCTTCACTAATTCAACTGCACCCAACTCCTTTCCCACCCACCCTGAAACCACAAATGGTTCTGCCAAAAGTCAAGGGTCCACTTTCTCCAGAAATGTCACTCCTACTGGAACAGATTGTTCTTTATCAGGTCCATCGATGCCAGGCTCTGGTTCTGAGCTCTTCACCACACCTTCCACCTCACTTAACTCGCCCTCATTCACTTCCATTTCACCTCCAGAACTCGGTCTGGCTCACTCGGTTTGCACTCGACACCAATCTTCTTCAAAACCCAATCTCAATTTTGATCGCCATCTTCCTCCAATTCAAATCCAACCTCTGCTTTCCTCATTCTCTTTGACCTCTTCTTCCTCTTCTTCCTCCTCAGAAATCCACCTCTCTGTGTCCCTGTCCCAATAATCCTCTTCTCCAGACTTTGCTTGCGGCCCGGTGGCATCCCAACGTAACTCCATCTCATAATCGTCCTGCTCACCTCAGAAACGTGTCTTTCTCTGGGCGGCGACGTTTTGCGAGTATCTTCCCCTATCAGGTGAGTTCTGTCTGATCAACCCTTCTTTAGCTATTCTCTTTCTTTGCAGCTTTGTTTTCCTTCTGGTTCTTCTTCTGTGGGTTTTATGGGGGACTATAACCCAAGAAGGTGTATTGCCGCCACCAACTGGACGGGGTTGAGAAAACAACGTAAAAAAAAATATCCATACGTAATAGGGAAAACAAACTTAATCCACACAAATAAAATAGTACAGTGACGAAAACTAAAACAAAACTCCCACTTCTTCCTTCCTTTAAAACTCCATATCTCTAGGGCCTGAGGGGGTGGTATAACTTGTGACAATACTCCATGCAACTCCTCTGCCGAGAAATCTTTCAGTCCCAGGAACCGCTCTGCCGCATCCACAATGATATCTATTTTCCTGGACTTCCTCTCCACCTTGGAAGTGCCATTAATCACCATAGTTATAAAGTCCACAAAATCAACCTTCTCAAAGGAAAATTCCACCCAAAAACTATATTTTGGTATTAGTTTCATTAGTCCATTGTTGACATAGTCCCAAAAGTTTTTTGCTTGTCCAAGTTTTCAAGATATGCAACTTTCAAAATACAGAAATCATCCAAACACAGCATCATATGATGTAAAATGCATCATACAGGGATGATTTCTGTATTTTGAAAGTTACATATCTTGAAAACTTGGATTAACAATGGATTAATGTTGGGTGGAGTTTTTCTTGAACCTTTAAAATATCTGGGTCCTGCTGGTAAAATGCAACCCCTGCAGCCTGCAGTGAAGGCCTATCCACCACCATGGACTCTTCAGGAGCACCATTCAAACCCTTTTAACCACTGCTGCATATGATATGGTCTGGACTGCCCTGACTTTGGCCACCTCATTTTCTTTCACCCTTGTCGGGGCATTCAAAAGACGTGGCTTCATGGTTCCCACCACAATTGCAACATGTCACATTTTCATCACTTTTATAACACATTAAATGATATTTTCCACAACTTGGACATCTCTGCTTCTCCCTTCTGCAAACACTTGAAACATGACCAAAAGCTTTACAGTGATCACACTGCATTGGTCTTGGGATAGATGCTCTGACTCTGTAGTTAATATACCCCAACTGCACTTGAGTAGGGAGAGACTCCATATCAAAAAACAAAAGAACAGATAGACTTCACTTTTTCTTCATTCACCACACGATTCATCCGACGTGCATCAATAACTCCAGGAATATTTTACATCTCTTCAACATCAACTTCCCACGAGACGCCAGATATTACCCCCTTGAGGGGTGCGCTGTTCCTAAGAGACACACGACACGTCGAACTTCTCAAATCGGGTGAGACTCAACACACGTTCCTTACAAAATATCAAAACCAGCCCGCCTCTCGTGATCCTCACAGCCCTCACTCTACCCAGCACTCTCTCCACCAGTTTGAATATATTAAATGGATTCCTCAAGATAAGTAATCCGATCAGTTGTTCCTTATTAACAAACCATACTCCTACAAGATAAGAAGGGACATTCTCATCACTGTACTCTACTTTGTTCCGTTTTCCATTCTTTTGGACAGTAGTCCAATTCTCCTTGATTCCACCGCCATTAGATTCAAGATCCACATCAGCGCGTCCTCTTCCACCATCCTTTCGAATCTATCCACGCGCCTCGACGGCTGAAACTTTGCCGTGTTTTGGTAAGATCTCGGAGTGATGTCACGCACCCAAGAAGCCTCAACCAAATCACCCAACAGATATGGATGACTTTGCCTCCAGGTATCCCACGAAAAGGAAATTTCGCACCCCGTTTCGAATACGCATCTCTCCTTCTCTCTTTCTTGAGGACGCAGGCCCAATCCCGAAGAGACACAAGACACGTCGAACTTCTCTCAAATCGGGTGAGACTCAACAACACGTTCCTTCTGATCCTCAGAAGTACAGAAAATCTGAACAAGCCCACCTCCACATCAGCGTCTTCAATGAAGTGTTTGCTGTCATTCAACCAGAGAGATGAGAGAGTGCAGCAGTAGCTAGTACTCATTTTCATTTAAATTGAGAAAGCACTAAACATCTTAGCTAGATGTAAAATTAGGCAACAAAGACCTCCTCAGCAAAAACGTCTAAAATTAATTACAGATTTCTTGATTGATCTTAGATTAATTCTGACTATTTGTTTCTGGCTATGTTGTTGCTATGGTGGCTCAAGAGGGACAAACAACAGTAATATTAGGGAGTATGCAATCACAGACGTTCGCTTCGCCTAGCTGAGTTCTGCTAGGAGCAAACCTATGTATGCTGACGCCTTTAGTCTAAACGTCCACCTAGCCTATCAGAGGATGAGGTGATTGGTTGATCTCCACAAGTGCATAGGGCGTAGGGTCTACAGGTCGATTTGGGATTGGGCTGTAGCCTATCCTATGCAAACTAAGGTTGTGTAACAGAACTTTCTAAACATACTATAGGGTCATTCCACCTCAAAAGCACAAGAAAGTGAATTTCGACACCCACCATCTCAGATAGTTCTGAAATCATTTCTGAAATTAATAACAGATACGAGTAGCATTCCTGAAACATTATTTTGTTGTAATATAATTTGATCTCTGAAATTAAGCTAATTGATTGTACTCAAATTGGCCATTTTAATTTGTAGGATTCAAATAATATTAAATAAATATTATATCCAATTTGGACAGAACTTATTCCTACCAATGAGTAAGACATGAGGAATCCCCAAAAAATGTCTAAAGCCACCCACTACATCCCAAGCCAATCCCACCCCAATAACCATTATAGAGTATCAATTGTCTATGTTTGACAAGTAGTATGAAGCTGTGGGTTGGAGTATTGCTTCTCCATACTATGTAAGGTATTCCCTGTGAATCTGGTGTTTTTTTTCCCTGTTCAGAGAAATTAGTAATTGAAGTCGCTTGCATTATTTACCATAAAGTAGTGTGAAAGTACCAGGTTTTGACCACTAGATGCTGCTGTTCCTGCTATGCCGGCAAATTATTTTATCAATTTTGCTGGTCTCTTGTGTTTATTAAATAGATTACAACATTTCATTTGCAACTTTGGGTAGAAAACAGCCCAGCTAGTCCATTACCTACCATCTAGACTCCTTTTCAATAGAAAGTGCAAACGTAACGGCACAACATGAAGTTCTTAACAGTCAAGTCATAACAATTTGAAAAAGCATTACATTTTCTTTTTACTTCAGTTGTCATCTTCCTCTTATTTTTTTTAAATATATTTGTTTGTTTGTTTGTTATATAAACAGAGGACAAGATAACACAGTCCCTTGGTTACAGAGTAAGCCTGTCCGGTGGCTTGCACAGCCGACCCACCCGTGAGTAAGTTTGGGCTCTGACAGGGGTAGGACTAGGGCCAGGAGCTGGTAGAAACCTCACCCTCAGTTGGCTCAATGTCTCAATTCTGCGCCCCTTGCCCTTAGGCCTGGACTGTGATCCAGCTCATCTAGGCGAGTGTGTTCTGGTTTGTTGTCTGCTCTGCAGATCCACCCGATTGCGACGATAGAGGGAGCCACCAACATCCACCAGGTAAGAACGTGGTGCAACTCTCTGTTAGTCACGTGCCCAGCCTCCAAAGTTCTGTGGTGTCTCCCAGCAGCGGTTTCATCCTTATCGTTTCACCCACCTCCAGCTCTGTCGAGCAGTCCGGTCGTAGAAGCACTTAGCGAGCTGCTTTCTGTGGCGCAGTTCGTCCGTGACGCCAACCATGACGCAGGGCTCAAGTAGCTTGTTAGCTACGGGGATGGTCGTCTTCAGACGTCTGGACAGAAGGCGTTGCGCTGGGCAACGTTTTTTTTCGGTGGGTGTGTTCCTCCAAGATGGCTTTCCAGGGGTCGTTCCTGTCACCTGCTTAACAGGTTTTTTGCAATGTTGACAGCTGACTCTGCCTTGCCATTTGCCTTTGGGTGTCTTGGAGAGGAGGTCACGTGGGTCAAACTCCCATTCTGAGGCGAAACGCTTGAACTGTGCAGTGAATTGTGGGCCATTGTCCGTGAAGACCTTGTCAGGCTGGCCTTGCCTTGCAAACTGCGCCTTGCAGCGCTTTATGACCGTCTCTGCAGACAAGTCAGGGAGCAGTTCAATTTCCCAAAAGTCAGAGTAGTGATCAACAACGAGAAGATAGTCCTTTTGTCTGTGGCTGTGGCTGAATAAGTCCATGCATGTGGGCAGTTCGTGCGACATCATGGTTTCCTTTTGCTGTTCTTGAGCGTACTCGTTGCATGTGGTACAGCTGCTGACAAAGTCTTTAATTTCTGATTGCATGTTTGGCCAGTATAATGTTTCACGTGCCTGGCGGTAGCATGCGTCACCTCCAACATGACTGGAGTGTATGCTGGTAAGCATCTCTGGACGTAGTAATTTGGGGATAATGACCTTCTGACCTCTGAACAAGATGCCATTTTTTGCACGCTGATCTCATCTCGAAAGGTCCCGTATTCTCTCACTGTGAAAGGTGTCTCATCTTTCAGGTACGGCCAACCTGTGAGAACCATGGACTTCAGTGAATGTAGGTGTTCGTCCTTGTGTTGCCTGATCTGGGCTGGGCGGTGATCTGTGACGTTTAAGTAGTCTACCTGATTGATCTGTTGAACATCTTGTTGTTCCTGCTGTAGTGAACAGATGGCATGCCGCTGACAGGCAGTGCCTCTGCCTGTACATTGTGCTGTTGCCCAGCTCAGTGTGTCGCTGATGTACATCTCTGGTCCCGGCTTGTAGACAATCTTCAGGCTGTAGTTTTGCAGAGTCAAGAGCATGCTTTGAAGCCTCTTGGGCGCGTTGAGGAGAGGTTTACTGCGGTGACCAGCTCTCTACCATATAAGTAGTGATGGAAGCGCTGGCAGGAGAAGACGATGCTGAGGCACTCTTTCTCAATTTGTGCATAGTTTTGTTCGGTGGGGGTGAGCGTTCTCGAGGCAAAACGCAACGGGCTGGCCTTCCTGCATGAGGCAGCATCCAAGTCCACTTTGGCCGGAGTCGCTCTGGATTGTGACAGGCTTCATGATGTCATAGTAGAGCAACATTGGCATGGACGAAGCCAGAGATTTCTGCACTCCGGCCTTGTGTTTGGGTAGCCAGTGTCATTGTTGGTGTGTCTTTGTCCAGCAACCGGCGCAGAGGCTCACAGACTGCTGATAGGTGTGGCATGAACTTTGAAGCCGATGAGACGCTGTACTCCTTTTGCATCAGACGGGTTTGGCATGACGAGGATCGCTCTGACTTTGTCTGGGTCCGGCTTCAGGCCTTTGGACGAGAGAATGTGGCCATGGAAGTGGACGTCTTTCACCTTGAACTGCAGCTTCTTCAGGCCAAGGCGCAGCTTAACTGATCGGCAGCGCTCCATCAGTACCAGCAGTGTCACATCGTGGTTCCGCGTTCTGCTTCTTCGTCTGTGTCACCGCAGCCTACGATCAGGACATCATCAGCGATGGGTTCAGTGCCCAGCCAGTAACTCGTGCTGCTTGCGTTGGTATACCTCAGGCGCCACTGAGACACCAAACGGGAGCTTGAGCCAGCGTTTTCCGACCCCAGGGGGTCCAGAAGGTAGTCATGAAGCTGCTTTCTTTGTCCATCTTGCGTTGAAAGAATGCATCTCGGGCGTCCACCAAGGTGAAAATCCTGGCCCTTGGGAAGCTTTGTAGAGGCATTCTTCAGTGTCGGCATGATGTAGTGGGAGCGTTTCAGTGCTTGATTCAGATGCTTTGGGTCGATGCAGACCCTCAGCTTCTCTGTTACTGATCCAGTCAGTTGGTTCAGTCACAGATGTCATGTGGCCATCGGCCTCATACTTGTCCAGCTGGGCCTTCACAGCCACTTTCATTGCAATGGGCCACATTGCGAGGATCACACTGGACTGGAGTGACGCTCTCATCCAATTCAAAGTGTACCTCCCCAGGCACTGATTCAACAGGCCCGTTGAATACATCGTCATTTCTGCTGAGTAGTTGTTCTTCGGACAGGGGTTCCATGCTGGACGTGCTCCACGATGTGCAGGGTCATTTGGCACGGTGAACTGCATCAGTTCCAGGCGTTCGCATGTAGAGCCTGAGAGGAGAGGATGTTGACTGGTTTTCACGATCTCAAAACTCCAGCTTGTGTTTTTATGTCCCCAGAATAACACATTCGGTCTCAAAGATGCCCATAGAGCTCATTAGCTCTCCCGAGCACAGCTTTAGTCTAGTGTCGCTGGGCAAGAGATGTGTGTCGGGTACCAGATTGATTTTGTCTTTGTGGCTCATTACGTTGCGCGTAGCACCGGAATCCAGTTGACATTGTTGCTGCTTGTTGTGTCATCGTAGTGTCACAAACCATTTCTTCGCCTCTTGAGTTTACAGCCCCAATGGATTCATTACATGTAAATGTCACTTTCACTGTTCTGCTCTGAACACTGAGTGACATCATCAACACAGTGAATCTTGCCCTCACTCACCCTTCTTTTGCTTTTTGAGACACACTTTTGCAAAGTGATTATTAGTTCCACAAGCTCTGCATGGTTTTCCGTAGGCAGGGCAGTGCTTTTTTGCCTCGTGCGTGTGCATTTTCCACAGTATTTGCATGCTATGGGGCTGTCTGTGTTCTCCGTTCGTGGTGAATTACTCTGCCTCGATTGGTTTTGTCTGAATGTCTGCCATGCAACAGTGTGAACAGTATCAGCGTCGGTGCGTGGGGTTTCGATTCCCATTGCTCTCATTCTCATGTCAGTGACTTTGGCAGTGCAATGGCAGTTACTAATGTTAAGTCAGTCCATCATTCAATCCCCCTGTATTCACAAGTAGCGGATCTTTCTCTCAAACGGGTTACAAAGTTGTATACTGACTCACCCTCTTCCTGTTTGCAGCTTCCAAAAAACGAACTGCTCGTAAATGACATTCCTGGCGGGTTTGAAGTAATCCTCCAATGCATCCAGTATAGCTTTTGCATCACCCTGTTGTCGTGCTGTGAGGGTGAGATTGTGCCGGTAGATATACCTGCTTTCGCTGCCCATCCAAGCTCCTCAGAGTTGCCGCTTGGACCTCGTTGGGTTTCTCATGTACAGTTGAAGTCGGAAGTTTACATACACTTAGGTTGGAGTCATTAAAACTCGTTTTTCAACCACTCCACAAATTTCTTGTTAACAAACTATAGTTTTGGCAAGTCGGTTAGGACATCTACTTTGTGCATGACATAAGTAATTTTTCCAACAATTGTTTACAGACAGATTATTTCACTTATAATTCACTGTATCACAATTCCAGTGGGTCAGAAGTTTACATAGACTAAGTTGACTTTAAACAGCTTGGAAAATTCCAGAAAATGATGTCATGGCTTTAGAAGCTTCTGATAGGCTAATTGACATCATTTGAGTCAATTGGAGGTGTACCTGTGGATGTATTTCAAGGCCTACCTTCAAACTCAGCTAAGACCTCCGAAATAAATGTGTAGACCTCCACAAGTCTGGTTCATCCTTGGGAGCAATTTCCAAACGCCTGAAGGTACCACGTTCATCTGTACAAACAATAGTACGCAAGTATAAACACCATGGGACCACTCTGCCGTCATACCGCTTAGGAAAGAGACGCGTTCTGTCTCCTAGCCTAGAGATGAACATACTTTGGTGCGAGAACAACAGCAAATGACCTTGTGAAGATGCTGGAGGAAACAGGTACAAAAGTATCTATATACACAGTAAAACGAGTCCTATATCGACATAACTTGAAAGGCCGCTCAGCAAGGAAGAAGCCACTGCTCCAAAACCGCCATAAAAAAGCCAGACTACGGTTTGCAACTGCACATGGGGACAAAGAACGTACTTTTTGGAGAAATGTCCTCTGATCTGATGAAACAAAAATAGAACTGTTTGGCCATAATGACCAACGTTATGTTTGGAGGAAGAAGGGGGAACTTGCAAGCCAAAGAACACCATCCCAACCGTGAAGCACGGGGGTGGCAGCATCATGCTGTGGGGATGCTTTGCTGCAGGAGGGACTGGTGCACTTCACAAAATAGATGGCATTATGAGGAAGGAAAATTATGTGGATATATTGAAGCAACATCTCAAGACATCAGTCAGGAAGTTAAAGCTTGATCGCAAATGGGTCTTCCAAATGGACAATGACCCCAAGCATACTTCCAAAGTTGTGGCAAAATGGCTTAAGGACAATAAAGTCAAGGTATTGGAGTGGCCATCACAAAGCCCTGACCTCAATCCTATAGAAAATGTGTGGGCAGAACTGAAAAAGCGTGTGCGAGCAAGGAGGCCTACAAACCTGACTCAGTTACACAAGCTCTGTCAGGAGGAATGGGCAAAAATTCACCCAACTTATTGTGGGAAGCTTGTGGAAGGCTACCCTAAACGTTTGACCCAAGTTAAACTATTTAAAGGCAATGCTACCAAATACTAATTGAGTGTGTGTAAACTTCTGACCCACTGGGAATGTGATGAAATAAATAAAAGCTGAAATAAATCATTCTCTCTACTATTATTCTGACATTTCACATTCTTAAAATAAAGTGGTGATCCTAACTGACCTAAGACAGGGATTGTTACTAGGATTAAATGTCAGGAATTGTGAAAAACTGAATTTAAATCTATTCTGCTAAGGTGTATGTTAACTTCCGACTACAACTGTAGACCGGTCGCCAGTGCATAGTCCTCAAATTCATCCCTGAAGTTGTCCCAATTAGTATTCCAGTCCCCTGTGAGAACCATGGGATTTGGTGGCGGAATGTTCGCTGCCATAGCGATGGAATATGAGATATCTTTGCCTTCAGCCATCGAGGTAGGTAGTGATGCTGGCTAGTCAGCTAACAACGAGTTGATCAGTGTTGTGACTAACGTTAGCAGTAGGAAACGGCGTGTGTTCGCATATGGAATGTAACTGCGCCTATACTGTACTTAGCTACAAAAGAAACAAACGTGTGGTTTTCAAGCCACTTCTGATACCATTGCATTCATTCAGTATGATATGTTGGATTAAAGAATAAAGACAGACACAAATGTCAAGTTCAATAGCCTTGTTCAAGCATTGTACAAGTCCCTACGTACGGAGTCCGGGGAACAGCCCAGCTAGTCGATTACCTATCAACTAGACTCCATAACAGTGAATAGTTGACTCAAAGAGAGAGAAAGATAATAGTTGAACAGTTTTGAACAAATACATTTCTTCAAAAATGAAGGGGGAGAGAGAGAGAGAGAGAGAGAGAGAGAGAGAGAGAGAGAGAGAGAGAGAGAGAGAGAGAGAGAGAGAGAGAGAGAGAGAGAGAGAGAGAGAGAGAGAGAGAGAGAGAGAGAGAGAGAGAGAGAGAGACAGAGAGAGAGAGAGAGAGAGAGAGAGAGAGAGAGAGAGAGAGAGAGAGAGAGAGAGAGAGATTAATTGTTTCCACTTTCACTTAGCTAGGTAATGCAGCTAGCTAGTTTAACCTACTCAAACACTTGGCTCAAATAGAGAGGGATGCTATGTTAGCTAGCTGGCTATGACTATCCAACACTGGAACTCTTCCATCTCAAGGTAAGCTTTTGGTTTTATTCATTTATTGTCACCGGGGCCCGCCGGTCTAACTTCTAAACTGCTTGCTGACTGTACACTGTACTGCGTGGTTGTAGCGGGTTTACTAACGCGTTACTTCTAGTAGCTATGTTGTTGACTTGACTTTAGCGGTTTGCGGTTATGATATGAAGGTTTGGCTTGGAACGTTTTTTCGCCTGGTCACAGACAGCTGATGTGTTGTGCACTGAAGTCCACAGGCGAAAGGAAAATGTGAGAGGAGAAGAGCGCATAGACGCGAGAAGGAATTATACAACAAGCAAATTGATCATGCTGTTGGTATGTGGCTGCTATGAAAGTGAACTGTGTTTGCGTGTGATCAGGGGTGCATTCATTCCGCCGATTCTGTTAAAAAACTTTTCTTAAATGCAAGCAAACAGAACAAAATGAGGATAAACATACCAGAATTTGTCCAATAGAAGCTCTTGTTTGCAACTGTTGGACTAGTGATTACACCCTAGATCAGCTAGATGCAGGCAAGAGTGTGCAAGGCGGTATTGAATGTGTCAATGTCTGTCTCCTTGATTACTAAAATGTATCTCGACCTGTGTGCACCTACGTTGTAAACTTTCATTCGTAGGCTAGGATGTGGCAACCTCATGATGGGTATAGGGAACATTCTAGTATCATGTAGTAAGTAGCCTAAACTTATCCATGTTACATTGAGCTGGGTGAATGGAATATGAATGACATTCATCCAATATGCTGTAATAGAAATAAGGCCATGCTCATAAAAAATGTACATATAAAATGTGTCCTCCCTCATGTTAAACGGCACCGACCGCCACTGGAGGTTATAGGCCTGAGTCCTGCAGATAATGGGATGTTGGGAAAGCCCTGGAATGGAAGGGTGTGTCCGAGTTACCATACGGCCTATAGCCTATAATTTACAAGTCAGACTGCAGACCTTAGGGGTCAGTGACTGAGTGACATCAGCTTCAGCTTTACATCTCATCTGGGATTCATTCCGCCCAGTTGCAGAACTTTCTAGACACACCCTAACAGCTGCACTTCGGTGGTCAATGTCTATTTGGGATATTTATTCGCGCTGTCATGTCCATGGGTGTGGTGCTGTCGCTGAATAGTAGCCTAGACTAAATAATAATACAAAAGTAACCCGTATGACAGATTGACAGTGGCCCTGTCCTAAGTGACTGTTCGGATGACATCATCATACCCGTGGGACCACGGAGGGCGCGCGCACTGCAAATCAACACTGCCTCTGCGCACATACGAGCGCTATGGCTCTGACTTTTTATAGGGAACAGGTTGCTGGAACACACAAACGCGAGAAATAGCTTGTTATCAGCCTTCATTATCTGGTTGCTGCGTTTCTTCTTTTGAGGTAGGCTACAGCAGTCTGCGAAGGAGATGTGTCGATAGAAACCCATGGCAGAGATTCTAGAATCATGATTATATGAGGAAAAGGAGAGTCGGATGCACGCACGACCGAATCCACCGTCACGGAAAGACTGGAAAATATAATATATAGGCTGTAACTCACGAGCGAGGTGCCAGGCGGGCACCAGTGTTGCCTAGCGCCAGGCTACTTTGCGCCACAATAAGAAAACAGGGGATGCACGAAAACAGTGAAGACAACGGGTGCACGATGCAGGACTGAATCGATATATTTCCCCTAGAATAACCAGACAGACGTTGGGTCGACTTGGCTATCATTTCAGTGTAAAGCGCGTCGAATAAGTAGTCAAATTTATTATCGAGAAGATGAGTGTAAGCCAAACTGGGTATGATGGCATTTCTAGAGTGGATGGTGGCACGGTAACGGGCGGCCTCAACATCAGTGGTACCCCGAAGCTGCAACAGTGTGCTCAGCCTCCCGGTAATCGACCCAGGGATGCCCGGTTCCAGCAACACGGCGGGCGGCAGCACCAGCACGGTAGCACGGCTGTCAAACCGCCTAATTCCGAACGGTCCGAACCCGCGGACGTTGTGAAGCGCGCCATTGACTTCAAGACTCAAGGCACCCAGTGCTACAAGGATAAGAAGTACCGGGAAGCGATTGGCAAGTACCACCGTGCTTTATTAGAGATGAAGGGGTTGTGCCGGGTGCTGGGAGACCCCGATGCCAGCTCTAAGTCTCCTTCCTCGGTGCTGCCTACTATGAGCAAGTCAGACAGCCTGACAGACGAGCAGAAAGGTGCCATGGAGAACGCCGAGCTGGAATGTTACAACAGTCTGGCAGGTATGTCATCATCATTACATGATTTTTCTATTGTCTTTATATAAAGAAATTATGGTTCTGTGTAGGCCCACATATTATAGACTGCAGACCTAATGGTTTAAAGAATGCTTTACAACATCATCACCACCATCAACATCATCATCATCATCATCATCATGTCCATCATCATCATGTCCATTGTCCACCCCGCCATGGTTAAATTGTAGGCCTATTCTAACGTTAAACGTGGTTGAAAGATCATCTCTGAATATGCACCTGCGCTGCCTGATATTCTGCCAGCGTTTCCAAATGCCTCTGCTTAGAATTGTATTAAGGCCTGCTGTCAAGTTTAGGCATGAAGATTGACAAGATCGACGGTTACATTTATACCGTTTGTAGCCAGTTAGACCGAATTCCTGTTTGGCCAAATTGAAATGAATTGTCTCAATTCTTGTTTTAATGGAGTAGTGGTGCGTGGGTAAAATCACTGGGGAAGCCAAGCCAGGGGAAAAAAGCCATATTGCTACCTGTGTTGTGATAATTGCGTTGTTTGCTCTATAACCTGTTAGTTCATGTGCCTTGACACCGTGATATAAAGGCCTAAAGGCCGAGACAATAAGAAGACACAAGTGGCAGAATAAATTCAACCACACCTTTTTTGTTTAATCACAACAAAACCGTAGAGCAACATCTGTCCGGTGAAGTCCGCAAAACATATTGCATGTCAACAAACAGTTACATGACCTACAGCGCGGCCAAGGAAGTTAATTCTTCAGACGTTTTCGGACTACTAAACAACTACTGACTTAGAACCCGGAGACTTACGGCAAGTCGCAAAGAAAACAGGCGCTGCCTACACGGTTCCGACATCATAATCACCGATGCTTAGTCTAATACAGTGACGACTAAAATATCTATTTAGTCCAATCAACATAAGCTAAATATGTGGCTGTCCATGTTACTAATTTCTGTGTGTGTGTGCAAGTAGAAAATACATGTTGACTCACCCTACTTGTAGAAAAATGCCATCCTACTCTTAAATGTTATAACACTAGTTTTTGTTGTCCTAGGCTACCTGGCTAAAATGCTTGCATGCTAGCCTAACTTCCTTTCATGGGCAACAATGCGCCAGGTTAGCTAGTTAGCATTAGCCTACTACATCTAGCTACATGTTTAACTTCAATCCTCTCAGGCCCGGGGCACAATGTATGAATTTATGGTTGGATCAGAATCGCAGTTATAATCATTGGCCAGTACTGAGAATTAAGTAAAACAAACCACAAGTCCAAATCGCTATCTCCAGCCATGGCTAATTTAGGAAAGGGCCAATTTTAGCTAGCTATCTATCTACCGGAGGACAATAACACAACGAGATGCAACAATTCAAAATGTTTCTGTAAATAACGTTTGGCTTTTGATGTGATTGGTGTGAAGCCAAATCCAAACTGGCTTCCCTTGATATTTTTATTTGGTGCACCAGGACTATTCCCAGCTGAGCTCGCTCAGTTTAGCTCAAAGCTGATTGGCTATTATTTTATACTTTTTTTTATCAAGGGAGACCAAATGCTCCACTGGCTTCCCTTGCATTCAACGCTACGGGCGACAATGGTGTCATACTCTTTCTGACCACACAGCATCAGATAGATGGGCTACACATAGAGAGACAGAGGGGGCGCTGTTTCGTTTGGATGCTTTTCTCCGGCGATATACGTTCAGCCTCTTGCGAATTGATGGACATTATGAAACACAGAGAGACAAAATACATTATTTTGTATGCTTTTTTTTCCTTGGTCAATTTCTTTGGGGGAAGCCTGGCTTCCCTTGGCATCCACTGTGTCTTTCTCTCCTCCCAGCGTGCCTGTTGCAGATGGAGCTGGTCAACTATGAGCGTGTGAAGGAGTATTGTCTGAAGGTGCTGCGTAAGGAAGGGGACCACTTCAAGGCTCTGTACCGCTCTGGGGTGGCCTATTATCACCTAGGAGACTTCCACAAGGCCCTGCACTACCTCAAGGAGTCCCACAAACAGCAGCCAACAGGTGAGGATTAGGCCAGCTAGTCTGCTACCCCCTATGCACATTTCATATATTATTCAAGTTGATACACCATTTTGAAAAAAAATGTATGTGTTTCTTTGGAATTCGAAAAAGCTTCTTTCTTTACAGAGGTATAGTTGAGACGGGTACATTCTGTTGAGGCGATCAATAATTATAATGGAATTGAGCATGGAATTCATTTGACAGTGACCTCAAATTTACCTGGATGTCAGCAAAGCAACCAGATTGATAGATTTAAAACCTATAACTCAACTGGCAAGAGTTGACCCCTTAACAACTCAGGGGTTTTTAATCAACATTTATAACTCAGTTGATGTAATGTTTTCTTTTCCTGCTGTAAAGCATTCTTTTTCTGTCTTTTGTATTCCAGACACCAACGTTCTCCGCTACATCCAGCTGACGGAGATGAAGATCCGTCGTTCTGCCCAGAGGGAGAAGAAAGAGGCCACATAAACTACCAACTCGCTGTCTGTTTGATAACTAAGGCTTTGTCCCAGATGTCACCCTATTCACTATGCATTGCTCTGGTCAAAAAGGAGTGCACTGCATAGGGAATAGGGTGACATTTTGGGACGTAACACACCTAACTTTTCACTCAACGTCAATTTGTACTTTCTTCATGCGCAACTCAGACCTACCACACACCACGATACAGGGTCATGGTGTTTTAAAGGATTTATATACAGTGAGGGGGGAAAAAAGTATTTGAGCCCCTGCTGATTTTGTACGTTTGCCCACTGACAAAGAAATGATCAGTCTATAATTTTAACGGTAGGTTTATTTGAACAGTGAGAGACAGAATAACAACAACAAAAATCCAGAAAAACGCATGTCAAAAATTGTATAAATTGATTTGCATTTTAATGAGGGAAATAAGTATTTGACCCCCTCTCAATCAGAAAGATTTCTGGCTCCCAGGTGTCTGAGATTAGGTGCACACTCTTAAAGGGAGTGCTCCTAATCTCAGTTTGTTACCTGAATAAAAGACACCTGTCCACAGAAGCAATCAATCAATCAGATTCCAAACTCTCCACCATGGCCAAGACCAAAGAGCTCTCCAAGGATGTCAGGGACAAGATTGTAGACCTACACAAGGCTGGAATGGGCTACAAGACCATCGCCAAGCAGCTTGGTGAGAAGGTGACAACAGTTGGTGCGATTATTCGCAAATGGAAGAAACACAAAATAACTGTCAATCTCCCTCGGCCTGGGACTCCATGCAAGATCTCACCTCGTGGAGTTGCAATGATCATGAGAACGGTGAGGAATCAGCCCAGAACTACACGGGAGGATCTTGTCAATGATCTCAAGGCAGCTGGGACCATAGTCACCAAGAAAACAATTGGTAACACACTACGCCGTGAAGAACTGAAATCCTGCAGCGCCCGCAAGGTCCTCCTGCTCAAGAAAGCACATATACAGGGCCGTCTGAAGTTCAGAGGAGAACTGGGTGAAAGTGTTGTGGTCAGATTTGACCAAAATCGAGCTCTTTGGCATCAACTCAACTCGCCGTGTTTGGAGGAAGAGGAATGCTGCCTATGACCCCAAGAACACCATCCCCACCGTCAAACATGGAGGTGGAAACATTATGCTTTGGGGGTGTTTTTCTGCTAAGGGGACAGGACAACTGCACCGCATCAAAGGGACGATGGACGGGGCCATGTACCGTCAAATCTTGGGTGAGAACCTCCTTCCCTCAGCCAGGGCATTGAAAATGGGTCGTGGATGGGTATTCCAGCATGACAATGACCCAAAACACACGGTCAAGGCAACAAAGGAGTGGCTCAAGAAGAAGCACATTAAGGTCCTGGAGTGGCCTAGCCAGTCTCCAGACCTTAATCCCATAGAAAATCTGTGGAGGGAGCTGAAGGTTCGAGTTGCCAAACGTCAGCCTCGAAACCTTAATGACTTGGAGAAGATCTGCAAAGAGGAGTGGGACAAAATCCCTCCTGAGATGTGTGCAAACCTGGTGGCCAACTACAAGAAACGTCTGACCTCTGTGATTGCCAACAAGGGTTTTGCCACCAAGTACTAAGTCATGTTTTGCAGAGGGGTCAAATACTTATTTCCCTCATTAAAATGCAAATCAATTTATAACATTTTTGACATGCGTCTTTCTGGCTTTTTTTGATGTTATTCTGTCTCTCACTGTTCAAATAAACCTACCATTAAAATTATAGACTGATCATGTCTTTGTCAGTGGGCAAGCGTATGTCACGATCGTTGGATATAGAGGACCAAGGCGCAGCGTGGAAGGTGAACATACTTATTTATTAAATGATACACGAACAAAACAACAAATCGTGACGTCCACAGGTGCAAAACACAAACCAACACGGAACAAGACCCCACAAACACTGTGGGAAAAACCACCTGACTAAATATGGTTCCCAATCAGAGACAACCAGCAACAGCTGATACTCATTGCCTCTGATTGAGAACCACTCTGGCCAACATAGATATACAAAAACTAGACTAGACACAACGTGCACAAAACATAAACTCTACACACCCTGGCTCAACTTAAAAGAGTCCCTAGAGCCAGGGCGTGACAGTACCCCCTAAAGGCGCGGACTGCGACCGCGCCTAAACATCACCGAACAGGGGAGGGCTGGGTGGGCATTCCTCCTCGGAGGCGGTTCCGGCTCCGGGCTTGACCACCACCCTCTACTAACCCCCCCATAGTGCCCCTGGTCTGGTCTAGCCCCACTGGCTGGAGCTGGACTGGACTTCGGTGGAGCGGATTGCTCAGGCTCCGGTGTGGAGCAGCTGACCGGTACCTGACCAGGCACCGGTGAAACGGGCACGAGCTGGCGATGCGCACCACAGGTTTGGTGCGGGGAGCAGGAACAGGCCGGACCAGGCTGGCGACGCGCACCATTGGCTTGGTGCGGGGAACAGGCCGGGCCGGGCTGGCGATGCGCACCACAGGTTTGGTGCGGGGAGCAGGAACGGGCCGGACCGGGCTGGCGACGCGCACCATTGGCTTGGTGCGGGGAGCAGGAACAGGCCGGGCCGGGCTGGCGACGCGCACCATAGGCTTGGCGCGATGGACAGGAACAGGCCGGACCGTACTGGGAACACACACCACTGGCCTTACACGGGGATCAGGAACGGGCCGGACCGGACTGGCAACACACTTCAGTACCTCTCGCCGTGCCTCTACATTTTCCTTACCTCTATACACCAATGGCTCCCGTAACCCGGTGGCCTTCTCTCCCCGTCCACCAACTCGCCCCTTATCTGCCTCCAGTGGCCCCATCGTCCCTGCCATGTGCCCCCCCCCTAAAAATTTCTTGGGGGTGCCCCTCGCCTGTCTGACGACTGCCCGGTTGGCGCCGCTTCTCCTCTCCTGCCTGGGCACGCTGCTTGGTCCTGTATTGGTGGGATCTTCCGTCACGATCGTCGGATATAGAGGACCAAGGCGCAGCGTGGAAGGTGAACATACTTATTTATTAAATGATACACGAACAAAACAACAAATCGATACGTGACGTCCACAGGTGCAAAACACAAACCAACACGGAACAAGATCCCACAAACACTGTGGGAAAAACCACCTGACTAAATATGGTTCCCCAATCAGAGACAACCAGCAACAGCTGATACTCGTTGCCTCTGATTGAGAACCACTCTGGCCAACATAGATATACAAAAACTAGACTAGACACAACGAGCACAAAACATAAACTCTACACACCCTGGCTCAACTTAAAAGAGTCCCTAGAGCCAGGGCGTGACAGTACCCCCTAAAGGCGCGGACTGCGACCGCGCCTAAACATCACCGAACAGGGGAGGGCTGGGTGGGCATTCCTCCTCGGAGGCGGTTCCGGCTCCGGGCTTGACCACCACCCTCTACTAACCCCCCCATAGTGCCCCTGGTCTTAAAAGAGTCCCTAGAGCCAGGGCGTGACAGGGTACAAAATCAGCAGGGGATCAAATACTTTTTTCCCCCTCACTGTAGATCTGCTTTAGCCTTGCACCGCCACTTTATCCATCTTCTTATGAGTAAATGTCAACTATTGTTTACAGATACAGAATATACTATATAGTGTATGCAGATACAGAATATACTATATTTTGTATACGGATACATACAACTGAAATGGTGCAGCTGCCAGCCTTTTTGGCGACCATCTCCAAAGTTTATGTGCAGACATTACAAAGTTGCTGAACGTGATATATAGTTGGATATGCACTTCACTGCCAGTCCAAAGAGTAGATAAGGGTAACAACACTTCTGATGGAAGTCAAAGTAACAGATTCCACTGAATGAAGCACGTGGCCTGTGACTGGCTAAGTTAGCGCCTGCCTTCCTTCCTTCCTTCCCTCCCACACACAACATGTAACACCTCCCGCTGTTAGCCCAGGATTCAATCCAATCGCGCTTTGTCCGCTATGCATGTTTTTAAAGGCGATGTGTCTGCGTTCACGGAGATCGCGTTCACGATAAACGCTTTATATGTCGGCTTAATCTGAAATGATCTTCAAATGACGGATTGAATCCCGGCCTTAGAAATTGAGCCAAAACCAAAACTTGTGTTCTGTCTTTATAGATTATTGAGATTTGTACATTTTTGGCAAGACGTGTTGATAATAACTATTACCTATGATAGATCTATGAAGACTCTATTTAGAGAATAAAAATTTAAAAAATGGTTATAAGGGCACATACACTGACCAAAAATATAAACGCAACATGTAAAGTGTTGGTCCCATGTTTCATGAGCTGAAATAAAAGATCCCCGAAATTTTCCAAACGCACAAAAAGCTTATTTCTCTAAATGTTTGTGCACAAATTTGTTTACATCCCTGTTAGTGAACATTTCTCATTTGCCAAGATAATCCATCCACCTGACAGGTGTGGCAGATAAAGAAACTGATTAAACAGCAGGATCATTACACAGGTGCACCTTGTTCTGGGGACAGTAAAAGGCCATTCTAAAATGTGCAGTTTTATCACACTACACAATGCAACAGATGTCTCAAGTTTTGAGGGAGCGTGCAATTGGCATGCAGACTGCAGGAATGTCCACCAGAGCTGTTGCCAGATAATTTAATGTTAATTTCTCTACCAAAACCGCTCGCCCAATGTCGTTTTATAGAATTTGGCAGTACGTCCAACCGGCCTCACAACCGCAGACCACGTGTATGGCATCTTGTGGGTGAGCGGTTTGCTGATGTCAACGTTGTGAACAGAGTGCCCCATGGTGGTGGTGGGATTATGGTCTGGGCAAGCATAAGCTACAGACAACGAACACAATTGCATTTTATCGATGGCAATTTAAATGCACAGAAATACCGTGACGAGATCCTGAGGTCCATTGTGTGGCCCATTTTTTTCAAGGTATCTGTGACCAACAGATGCAAATCTGTATTCCCAGTCATGAGAAATCCATAGATTAGGGCCTAATTAATTTATTCCAATTGACTGATTTCCTCATATGAACTCAGTCAAATCTTTGAAATTGTTGCATGTTGCGTTATATTTTTGTTCAGTATGTTTGCTAATTACAAGCTCATTGTTATGACACTTTATCAGAAAATATAAAAAGAGTAGCTTACTTTATAAAAGAAAATGCTTTAAGTATGTTTTAATTGTATAAAAGCAAAGCTAATTGTGTTTTGTTTGTAAATGCAAGCAGGGGTATTCCATCCACAAGAGTATCTTTAAGAAAACCTCTGTTTACTGTTATATTATGTGTCTAATAAAGGTGTTATAAATATATTTATGATTACAGTAATTTGTATTGCACATACCTCACCATCAAATCTTAAACAATTAAAAGCACATACCAACCAATCAAATTTCAATGTCAGAATAAATACATTTTTCCCATGGCATGGGCTCTCTCTAAAGGTTTTCATTAAAATACTTGGGGAATAGGGCGCTAGATAGGGAATAGGGAATAGGGCGCTAGATAGGGAATAGGGAATAGGGCGCTAGATAGGGAATAGGGAATAGGGCGCTAGATAGGGAATAGGGAATAGGGCGCTAGATAGGGAATAGGGAATAGGGCGCTAGATAGGGAATAGGGTGCTAGATAGGGAATAGGGTGCTAGATAGGGAATAGGGCACTAGATAGGGAATAGGGCGCTAGATAGGGAATAGGGCGCTAGATAGGGAATAGGGTGCAAATCAATTTATAACATTTTTGACATGCGTTTTTCTTGTTTTTTTGTTGTTATTCTGTCTCTCACTGTTCAAATAAACCTACCATTAAAATTATAGACTGATAATTTCTTTGTCAGTGGGCAAACGTACAAAATTATCAGGGGATCAAATACTTTTTTCCCTCACTGTATAGCCTAAACCCTTATATAAGGAGTAGGCTGAATTCAGTTAATTCAGGGGATAAGTTTCAATAACAGAATACTTGACTGAATTGGCTATTTGTTTACCCCGATCCTGGAATGCACTGCTATCTGTGCAGGTAAACAGCAACCTAAATGCCACAGTAAGCTCACGTGGTATGGGGATGCCCCTGTTTATCATGTGGGGTTGTGTACATTAACAGGGTGTGTCTGGGACTGACCCACATGAGCTGATGATGCTATTGGCTTATCAAAACAGACAATCAGAGGCAAGGGACCGGGCTAATCACAAACAACGGGCCAATGGGAGAGGAGAAACAGCCTATATTGACTGAAAGTAGCCAATAGGAAGGGGACAAATCCTGTCTAATAGGCTTGCGGTTAAGGGATCCTTCAGGGCTAACCCTTTGTACGCACACAAACACACACACACACACACACACACACACACACACTCTCTCATTGTTGTCTGTCTTATTGTGTTTCTCCTAACGTTTCTCTTCACACTTAGAAAATACTTGGCTGACGACTGTGAGGTGTCATGTGCAACACAAGTGATTAATGCAATGTTATGCCCATGTTATGCCCATGTTATTACCATGTTTTTACCATGTTATTACCATGTTATGCCCATGTTATGCCCATGTTATTACCATGTTATTACCATGTTATGCCCATGTTATGCCCATGTTATTACCATGTTATTACCATGTTATTACCATGTTATGCCCATGCTATTACCATGTTATTACCATGTTATGCCCATGTTATTACCATGTTATTACCATGTTATTACCATGTTATGCCCATGTTATGCCCATGTTATTACCATGTTATTACCACGTTATTACCATGTTATGCCCATGTTATTACCATGTTATGCCCATGTTATTACCATGTTATTACCACGTTATTACCATGTTATGCCCATGTTATGCCCATGTTATTACCATGTTATGCCCATGTTATTACCATGTTATGCCCATGTTATGCCCATTTTATTACCATGTTATTACCATGTTATTACCATGTTATTACCATGTTATGCCCATGTTATGCCCATGTTATTACCACGTTATTACCACGTTATGCCCATGTTATTACCATGTTATTACCATGTTATGCCCATGTTATTACCATGTTATTACCATGTTATGCCCATGTTATGCCCATGTTATTACCATGTTATTACCATGTTATTACCATGTTATGCCCATGTTATTACCATGTTATTACCATGTTATTACCATGTTATGCCCATGTTATGCCCATGTTATTACCATGTTATTACCATGTTATGCCCATGTTATGCCCATGTTATGCCCATGTTATTACCATGTTATTACCATGTTATGCCCATGTTATTACCATGTCACATTTAGAAACTTGCTCTTACTGTAGCTAGACTTGAGGTCTCTGTGTATGATGGGGACGATGGAGGTAGTGCACGGCCCAGTCTACCAGGGTGCATGATGGGATACGTTTCCCTGACAGGGCTCGGTTCAGCGGTCCTGCCCGGGCACGGTGTCGGCTCCTGGAGACTCAGCTGTTAAATCAATCAATCAATCAGTCAGTCAATCAATCAGGCAATCAATCAATCAGTCAATCAACAAGGGTACAGTACATAGTACCAATGGCAGCTGTAATGTGATGGAAAGTGATGTAATATGATGTAATTTATTTGTCACATGCGCCGAATACAACAGGTGTAGACCTTACTGTGAAATGCTTACTTACAAACCCTTAACCAACAAGGCAGTTCAAGAAGTAGAGTTAAGGAAATATGTACTAAATAAAACTAAAGTTAAAAATTAAATAAAAAGTAACACAATTAAATTACATAACAATAACGAGGCTATATACAAGGGGTACCGGTACCGAGTCAATACGCAGGGTACAGGTTAGTCCAGGTAATTTGTACATGTAGGTAGGGGTAAAGTGACCATGCATAGATAATAAACAGCGAGTAGCAGCAGTGTAAAAACAAAGGGGGGGAGATCAATGTAACACCTACTCATTCAAGGGGTTTTCTTTATTTTTATATTTTTTACATTGTAGAATAATAGTGAAGACATCAAAACTATGAAATAACACATATGGAATCATGTAGTAACCAAAAAAGTGTTAAACAAATCAAAATATATTTTATATTTGAGATTCTTTAAATAGCCACCCTTTGCCTTGATGACAGCTTTGATTTGTTTAACACTTTTTTGGGTTACTACATGATTCCATATGTGTTATTTCATAGTTTTGATGTCTTCACTATTATTCTACAATGTAGAAAATAGTAAAAATAAAGAAAAACCCTTGAATGAGTAGGTGTCCAAACTGTTGACTGGTAGTGTAGGTCCTGGATGGCAGGAAGCTTGGCCCCAGTGATGTACTGGGCCGTACGCACTGCCATCTGTAGCGCCTTACGGTCGGATGCCGAGCAGTTGCCATACCAGGCGCTGATGCAACCGGTCAGGATGCTCTCGATGGTGCAGCTGTAGAACTTTTTGAGGATCTGGGGACCCATGCCAAATCTTTTCAGTCTCCTGAGGGGAAAAAGGTGTTGTCGTGCCTTCTTCACAACTGTCTTGGTGTGTTTGGACCATGGTAGTTTGTTGGTGATGTGGACACCAAGGAACTTAAAACTCTCGACCCGCTCCACTACAGCCCCATCAATGTTAATTTGGGCCTGTTCGGCCCTCATTTTCCTGTAGTCCACGATCATCTCCTTTGTCTTGCTCACATTGAGGGAGAGGTTGTTGTCCTGGCACCACACTGCCAGGTCTCTGACCTTCTCCCTACAGGCTGTCTCATCGTTGTCGGTGATCAGGCCTACCACTGTTGTGTCATCAGCAAACTTAATGATGGTGTTGGAGTCGTGCTTGGCCACGCAGTCATGGGTGAACAGGGAGTACGGGAGGGGACTGAGCACGCACCCCTGAGGGGCCCCAGTGTTCAGGATCAGCGTGGCAGATGTGTTGTTACCTACCCTTACCACCTGGGGGTGGCCTGTCAGGAAGTCCAGGATCCAGTTGCAGAGGGAGGTGTTTAGTCTCAGGGTCCTTAGCTTAGTGATGAGCTTTGAGGGCACTATGGTGTTGAACACTGAGCTGTAGTCAATTAATAGCATTCTCACATAGGTGTTCCTTTTGTCCAGGTGGGAAAGGGCAGTGTGGAGTGTGATTGAGATCTGTGGATCTGTTGGGGCGGTATGAGAATTAGAGTGGGTCTAGGGTTTCTGGGATGATGGTGTTGATGTGAGCCATGACCAGCCTTTCAAAGCACTTCATGACTACCGATGTGAGTGCTACAGGGCGGTAGTCATTTAGGCATGTTACCTTCGCGTTCTTGGTTACAGGGACTATCATGGTCTGCTTGAAACATGTAGGTAATACAGACTCGGTCAGGGAGAGATTGAAAATGTCAGTGAAGACACTTTCCAGTTGGTCCGCGCATGCTCTGAGTACACGCTCTGGTAATCCATCTGGCCCTGCGGCCTTGTGAATGTTGACCTGTTTAAAGTTCTTGCTCACGTCGGCTACGGAAAGCGTGATCACACAGTCGTCTGGAACAGCTGGTGCTCTCATGCATGCTTCAGTGTTGCTTGCCTCCGGGCGAGCATAAAGGGCATTTAGCTCTGCCTGGTAGGCTTGCGTCACTGGGCAGCTTGCGGCTGGGTTTCCCTTTCTAGTCCGTAATAGTTTGCAAGCACTGCCACATCCGACGAGCGTCAGAGCCGGTGTAGTAGGATTCAAACTTAGTCAAGTATTGACGCTTTGCCTGTTTGATGGTTCGTCTGAGGGCCATCCAGCATTTCTTATAATTGTCCGGATTAGTGTCCCACTCCTTGAAAGCGCCAGCTCTAGCCTTTAGCTCGGTGCGGATGTTGCCTGTAATCCATGGCTTCTGGTTGGGGTATGTACGTACAGTCACTGTGGGGACGACGTCGTCCATGCACTTATTGATGAAGCCGGTGACTGAGGTGGTATACTCCTCAATGCCATTGGATGAATCCCGGAACATATTCCAGTCTGTGCTAGCAAAACAGTCCTGTAGCGTAGCATCCGCGTCATCTGACCACTTCCGTATTGAGCAAGTCACTGGTGCTTCCTGCTTTAGTTTTTGCTTGTAGGCAGGAATCAGGAGGATATAATTATGGTCAGATTTGCCAAATGGAGGGCGAGGGAGAGCTTTGTATGCGTCTCTGTGTGTGGAGTAAAGGGGGTCTAGAGTGTTTTTTCCTCTGGTTGCACATGTGACATGCTGGTAGAAATGAGGTAAAACTGATTTAAGTTTTCCTGCGTTAAAGTCCCCGGCCACTAGGAGCGTCGCTTCTGGATGAGCATTTTCTTGTTTGCTTATGGCCTTATACAGCTCGTTGAGTGCGGTCTTAGTGCCAGGATCGGTTTGTGGTGGTAAATAGACGGCTACGAATAATATAGATGAGAAGTATCTTGGTAGATAGTGGGTCTACAGCTTATCATGAGGTACTCTACCTCAGGCAAGCAATACCTCGAGACTTCTTTAATATTAGACATTGAGCACTAGCAGTTATTGACAAATAGACACACACCCCCTTCCCTCGTCTTACCAGACGTAGCTGCTCTGTCCTGCCGACGCACGGAAAACCCAGCCAGCTCTATATTATCCGTGTCGTCGTTCAGCCACGACTCGGTGAAACATAAGATATTACAGTTTTTTATGTCCCGTTGGTAGGATAGTCTCGACAGGAGATCATCGAGTTTGTTTTCCAGTGATTGCACGTTGGCCTGATGGTAGTGGCGATTTACTCACTCGCCTACGAATCCTCACAAGGCACCCTGACCTTCTCCCTCTGTATCTCCGCTTTTCTTCACGCGAATGACGGGGATTTGGGCCTGGTCTCCGGAAAGCTGTATATCCTTCGCGTCGGACTCATTAAAGAAACAATCTTTGTCCAGTTCGAGGTTTAAGAAAAGCGCAACATAAAAACTACTTGTGTTATTGTCATTATTGTGACGTGTATGTCTTCATCAACCCAGGTGCATGTCTTCATCAACCCAGGTGAATGTCTTCATCAACCCAGGTGAATGTCTTCATCAACCCAGGCGAATGTCTTCATCAACCCAGGTGAATGTCTTCATCAACCCAGGCGTATGTCTTCATCAACCCAGGCGAATGTCTTCATCAACCCAGGTGAATGTCTTCATCAACCCAGGTATATGTCTTCATCAACCCAGGCGAATGTCTTCATCAACCCAGGTGAATGTCTTCATCAACCCAGGTATATGTCTTCATCAACCCAGGCAAATGTCTTCATCAACCCAGGTGTTTGTCTTCATCAACCCAGGTGAATGTCTTCATCAACCCAGGTATATGTCTTCATCAACCCAGGTGAATGTCTTCATCAACCCAGGTGTTTGTCTTCATCAACCCAGGTGAATGTCTTCATCAAACCAGGTGAATGTCTTAATCAACCCAGGTGAATGTTTATTGGGGCTCTATGGTCCAAACAGTTGAAATGAAGATTCCTAACATGGCTGATAGCCTCTACGGGATCGGTGTCCCGTATACGGGACGGTTGAGCTAACGTGCGCTAATGTGATTAGCATGACTGTTGTAAGTAACAGCAAACTTTCCAGGACATAGACATGTCTTATATGGGCAGAAAGCTTAAATTAATGTTAATCTAACTGCACTGTCCAATTTACAGTAGCTATTACAGTTAAAAGATACAATGCTATTGTTTGAGGAGAGTGCACAACAACAAAAAACGTATCACGCCAACTGGTTTGATATATTGTTTTATTTTAGGCAAGTCAGTTATGAACAAATTCTTATTTACAATGACGGCCTACACCGGCCAAACCCGGACGACGCTGTGCCAATTGTGCGCCGCCCTATGGGACTCCCAATCATGGTCGGTTGTGATACAGCCTGGAATCGAACCAGGGGGTCTGTAGTGACGCCTCAAGCACTGAGATGCAGTGCCTTAGACCGCTGCGCCACTCGGGAGCCCATATTCACCTCTGAAGGTAAATAATGTACTTACATTCAGTAATCTTGGTCTGATTTGTCATCCTAAGGGTCCCAGAGATAAAATGTAGCATAGTTTTGTTTGATAAAATCAATTTTTATATTCAAATGTAGGAACTGGGTTCTACAGTTTGAACCCTGCTGTCTCTGGCTCCACACCCACTCCGCCCGGCCATCTAGAAGTGTGAAAGGTAGTGTAGAAGCTAATGATCCATCATGTATGACTTACATTTTGTATTACCATATCATTTTTGCATGTTCTCTACAGTTATGTACTTGAAAATGTATCAGTTGACCAAATCGGCACATTTGGGCAGACATGATACAAAATAGTCCAGTATTGCAATGCTTCACTGGATCAATCTGAAACTTTGCACACACACTGCTACCATCTAGTGGCCAAAATCTAAATTGCGCCTAAACTACAACATTATATTGTGGCCTTTCTCTTGCATTTCAAAGACGATGAAAAAATAAAGAAAAAGGAAACGCATGTTTTTGTGTTTGTATTATCTTTTACCAGATCTAATGTGTTATATTCTCCTACACTAATTTCACATTTCCAAAAACTTCAAAGTGTTTCCTTTCAAATGGTATCAACAATATGCATATCCTTGCTTCAGGTCCTGAGCTACAGGCAGTTAGATTTGGGTATGTCATTTTAGGCGAAAATTGAAAAGAAGGGTCCGATCCTTAAGAGGATGACACTATGCAGGTAAGACAGGCCGTGACAGGTTCAGGCCCTAACACACACAGACCACAGACTAACAATAGATCTAAGACAGTGGGCATTCCATGTTTGGTGCATGCTCAGGATTTGTGGTCCCAGTGATGCTGCAACGCAGAATGTACAGAGGGAAGACAAGAACAGAACTGAAGGGCAGTGCCTGAGCGCCCCTGAAATGATGAGCAACGCTAGGCGAGGGGTGTGTTATGGTGATAGAACGGTGCAAGGCTCAAGGCCTTGATTGAACGGTGCAATGCTCAAGGCCTTGTTTGAACGGTGCAGGGCTCAAGGCCTTGTTTGAACGGTACAGGGCTCAAGGCCTTGTTTGAACGGTGCAGGGCTCAAGGCCTTGTTTGAACGGTGCAGGGCTCAAGACCTTGTTTGAACGGTGCAGGGCTCAAGGCCTTGATTGAACGGTGCAATGCTAAAGGCCTTGTTTGAACGATGAAGGGCTCAAGGCCTTGACTGAACGGTGCAGGGATCAAGGCCTTGTTTGAACGGTGCAGGGCTCAAGGCCTTGAGTGAACGATGCAGGGCTCAAGGCCTTGATTGAATGATGCAATGCTCAAGGCCTTGTTTAAACGATGCAGGGCTCAAGGCCTTGATTGAACGGTGCAGGGCTCAAGGCCTTGATTGAACGGTGCAGGGCTCAAGGCCTTGTTTGAACGGTGCAGGGCTCAAGGCCTTGTTTGAACGGTGCAGGGCTCAAGGCCTTGATTGAACAGTGCAGGGCTCAATGCCTTGTTTGAACGGTGCAGGGCTCAAGGCCTTGATTGAACGGTACAGGGCTCAAGGCTTTGTTTGAACGGTGCAGGGCTCAAGGCATTGATTGAACGGTGCAGGGCTCAAGACATTGATTGAACGGTGCATGGCTCAAGGCCTTGATTGAACGGTGCAATGATCAAGACCTTGTTTGAACTGTACAGGGCTCAAGGCCTTGATTGAACGGTGCAGGGCCCAATGCCTTGATTGAACGGTGCAGGGCTCAAGGCCTGATTGAACGGTGCAGGGATCAAGGCCTTGATTGAACGGTGCAGGGCTCAAGGCCTTGATTGAACGGTGCAATGTTCAAGGCCTTGTTTGAACGGTGAAGGGCTCAAGGCCTTGATTGAACGGTGCAATGCTCAAGGCCTTGATTGAACGGTGCAGGGCTCAAGGGCTTGTTTGAACGGTGCAGGGCTCAAGGCCTTGATTGAACGGTGCAGGGTTCAAGGCATTGTTTGAACGATGCAGGGCTCAATGCCTTGTTTGAACGGTGCAGGGCTCAAGGCCTTGATTGAACGGTGCAGGGCTCAAGGCATTGATTGAACGGTACAATGCTCAAGGCCTTGTTTGAACGGTGCAGGCCTCAAGGCCTTGATTGAACGGTGCAATGCTCAAGGCCTTGATTGAACGGTGCAGGGCGCAAGGGCTTGTTTGAACGGTGCAGGGCTCAAGGCCTTGATTGAACGGTGCAGGGCTCAAGGCCTTGTTTGAACGGTGCAGGGCTCAATGCCTTGTTTGAACGGTGCAGGGCTCAAGGCCATAATGACAGAGAGAATATAATATGGCAGTCATTCATTTTGATGGTCAACCAGCTACAGGGACCAGACTGCCTGGTGGATAGATACAGGGACCAGACTGCCTGGTGGATAGATACAGGGACCAGACTGCCTGGTGGATAGATACAGGGACCAGACTGCCTGGTGGATAGATACAGGGACCAGACTGCCTGGTGGATAGATACAGGGACCAGACTGCCTGGTGGATAGATACAGGGACCAGACTGCCTGGTGGATAGATACAGGGACCAGACTGCCTGGTGGATAGATACAGGGACCAGACTGCCTGGTGGATAGATACAGGGACCAGACTACCTGGTGGATAGATACAGGGACCAGACTGCCTGGTGGATAGATACAGGGACCAGACTGCCTGGTGGATAGATACAGGGACCAGACTACCTGGTGGATAGATACGGGGACCAGACTGCCTGGTGGATAGATACGGGGACCAGACTGCCTGGTGGATAGATACAGGGACCAGACTGCCTGGTGGATAGATACAGGGACCAGACTGCCTGGTGGATAGATACAGGGACCAGACTGCCTGGTGGATAGATACAGGGACCAGACTGCCTGGTGGATAGATACAGGCTTCTGCCTGGTGGATAGATACAGGGTTCTGCCTGGTGGATAGATACAGGGTTCTGCCTGGTGGATAGATACAGGGACCAGACTGCCTGGTGGATAGATACAGGGACCAGACTGCCTGGTGGATAGATACAGGGACCAGACTGCCTGGTGGATAGATACAGGCTTCTGCCTGGTGGATAGATACAGGCTTCTGCCTGGTGGATAGATACAGGGACCAGACTGCCTGGTGGATAGATACAGGGTTCTGCCTGGTGGATAGATACAGGGTTCTGCCTGGTGGATAGATACAGGGTTTTGCCTGGTGGATAGATACAGGGTTTTGTAGCCAAGGCCAGAGGTAGCTGTCACGATCGTTGAGAGACGGGTCGGACCAAGGTGCAGCTTGAAAAGCGTACATGTTTATTAACTAAATAAACATTCAACAAAACAAGAAACAACGTAACGTGAAGTCCAAAAGGCTACACACACACACACACACACACACACACACACACACACACACACACACACACACACACACACACACACACACACACACACACACACACACACACACACACACACACACACACACACACACACACACACACACACACACGAGATCCCACAACTAAGGTAGGCAACCAGGCTACCTAAGTATGATCCCCAATCAGAGACAACGAGCGACAACTGTCTCTGATTGGGAATCACACCCGGCCAGACATAGAAATAGACTAACTAGAACCTAAACATAGAATATATAACATAGATTTCCACACCCTGACAGTAGCCTATTGCACCTAGATGACATTGCAGTTAACCAGAGGGCACTTCTTGTCCGAGTAGCCTGATAACCGGGATAAAGGTGCAGGACAATGTAACATTGAACATGAGTGATAACAACCTCTGTCCCGTATCTTCTCTGAGATGCCATTTCCCAATACTGATATAATTACTGGGGAAGATGCCAACACGATCCTCGATCAGCCCCGTCCACCAGCCCTCATCCCCGGACACTAACGAGTCCTTCGACAGCACCTCCACCAGGTCCCCCTTCCGCAGGCTGAGCTCGTCTTCCGTCCTGGCATCATAGTCGGACACGGTGGTCTAGTAGCCTGAGAGGGCCGGGTCTCCTGATCCAGAGTCCGGGGCAGCGACGCCGACGGTCCCGTTGACAGTGTCATTCTCCGGCCAGCAGAACGCTTCTGTTTCCATCCCATCTGGAGGAGAAGAGACGTACCCTCTGATGGGACTCAGGCTGTTGTCAAAAGTGGGTTTGGGGGCATCCATTGAAGAGATCCATAGGGGCAACCTGGTCCTGGATCACAGGGTGCAGGCTAGCGGAACACGTAGCCTACACCTGCCGGCCGCGGGACACGAGGAGGGTCGCAGCGCCTTGTGTACAAAGCCGTCCCGGGCCACGCTGAGCCTCAGCAGCCTAGACGGCGAATCCCAGTGCAGCGTCGCTGCTGCTGAAAACAGCCTCTCTCTGTTGTTCCAGCGTTCATTCATCTATATTCTAAACCATGTCAGGGATTCTAAACCCTGTCAGGGATTCTAGAACACTGAATTATAGGATTTCTATGGTATAGTCCAGGGTTCTTCAATTCCGGTCCTGGAGGGCCGAAACACCTCTGTTTTTCATCCTCTCCTTCTAAATCAGGGGCTAATTCAGACCTGGGACACCAGGTGAGTGCAATTAACTACCAGGTAGACATAAAAAACAGAAGTGTTTCGGCCCTCCAGGACCGGAATTGAAGAACCCTGATCTATACCTACCTACCCGCAGAAGTAAATCAACAATCACAATTTCCATTTAGGAAATTACTAACATGTTCCTCCTTTGTCAACCCTTTCCTACTTTCCCGTTCTGTCGTTAATAATTCCCAGAGCGATGCATGCTCTATTAACCACCACTCTCTTCTTTAGTCCAAGCAGAATCAGCCAATTGTGCCAACAGATGACTCATGCCTCCCGTCTCCTAGAATCTGATTGGCTCACGGCTGCATCAATCACGTGTTTACTTTTTATCCTATAGCTTCAGGTTGTGCGTTGGACTGAGGTTGTATATGTGTGACAACCGTACAGACGTAGGATCTTAATTTGAGCCAGTTTGCTACGGCAGAAAAAGCAACTGGAAATGTGAAGTATTATGTTGATTAAAATGAATGGACATTCTTGTAGGGGTTGATACTTTCTTCGTTAGGTCAAATCAAGTCAGACATTTCAAAGTGGAAATTACGAACTTTAAAAGCCTTTTTAAAACTCAAATACATTAAGAGTTTGCATTTCCTGCTTTGCAGGAAAATTCTCAGCCACAAAAGTGCGATCAAATTAAAGATCCAAAACCATAGAGAACAATAGAGGCCTCTAGTGGCCAAAGGGTAGTATTACCATGGTCAGCACCACTGAGCGCTTCCACCATTTTAACGTAGTCAACTGGGTGGGACTTCCAACTTCATTGGCTGATCAGCCAATCGTGAAAAAGAAAATGTACTACTTCAAAATGGAGATTGCCTCAATGGCACTGCACATGCTGTCACAGACGCTGTAATGGCACAGATACAAAGATGAGTTCTCTATCTATCTCTATGGTGACAACCGTAATAGCGCCAATATTTCAGGGTTACAACAACAGCGATTCCTTTTGTAGGCTAATTACTAAGCTTATAGGCTATCATGTAGTCTTGTTTGACATACGTAGACCTACCATTCTGTTTTGTAAAAAAGGAAGAGCAAATGTGACTAGCACGCCCTTACAAACAGTAGTATTGGGGATTTATTATTCTCCTAAATTGATGGGATGACTAACTTAGAAAGAATGCAGTCTTGACTGGGCTAATGTAGGCTGTGACACCTGGCAAGGCTGTGATTGATGTGAAGAGCTGTTTTAGGGGTTAAAATAAGATAAGGATTGTGTCTTCAAATGCTAGACTATAATAGTTATTTGGGATCTGTGAGCCTTCCTTTGACTAGGAATGATGTCTAAGGGAGCTGGCTCTTCTCACTATGATAGGTTGTTATGATAATCTTGTGCCTGGCTGAAGTGTGTAACAAATGGCGCCGAGGGAGATGAGAGCAACCCCCTGAATCAACGGATTGGCTGAGAAAGTTTAAACCACGCTCAAGTCTTTACTCTAATTGGCCAGCAGAGAAGTGGGAAACTCCCTCTGTCAGAGTATTTGGGTATTGTTTCTGGAACAATGTGTTAGTTGTCTGGGGTGTTCTGCGAGAGATCTCAGAGAGCCCGTATATACGAAACATCATATTTACCATTGAAGGTTTTTGCATTAATTAAAATAACTAGTATACCTTAGAAGTCGTGTTGACCTCTTTTGTTCCTAATACCAGATTTGAATTGACGCGACTTTGACAATTGGTGACCCGACGCGGTCTGGTAGAAGGGACTTCGCTGGATACTGTCCGGCCCATTTGGTCAACTCTTTAATCGAACCGTGTGTTTCACAAACTGCCCGGGCTTCTAAAAAGGTAAGCAGATACCTGTTGTTAAATAACCAAAGATCTGCACATTGGCTTTATCCAAATTAATTTTGTGAAACACCTGTCTGATGTAAGTGAACTAAATTATGAAATTATTATGAGTAGATAAGCACAATATTGGGACATGCAAACCTTTGCTAAATGTGATGTTTAAAACCATGGTACCAGAGTGTTGATTCTACCGGCAAGGTCCGCTAAGAGACGGCTAGGTTCAGGAGACAATGCTGACATCTACCGGCAAGGTCCGTAATTGCGACATACGGCTAAGGTTCGGAAGATATAGGGAATAATTGGTTTAAGTAATTGCTATCGGCAAGGTTCGACTTACGACAGTACGACTAGGTTCGAAGAATTACACCGGCAAGGTCCGTAATTACGAGGATACGGCTAAGGTTCGGGAAATTTTAGATATAGGGAATAATTGGTTTAAGTAATTGCTATCGGCAAGGTTCGTAACTACGACAGTACGACTAGGTTCGAAGAATTACACCGGCAAGGTCCGTAACTACGAGGATACGGCAAAGGTTCGGGAAATTTTAGATAAATACTAGCGACTGGCAAGGTCCATAACTTCGAGGATATGGCTAGGTTCAGCAGAGTATTTTTTAAAGATAGTAGAAGAGGCTGTGTGCCCAAATAGATTGTGTGTGGAACATGGGTGTCATTTATGACTGTGTGACATATTTGACTGTATGATAGGATTATGACTGTGTATTGTGAGTGAGGGCGATAACTGTGTACTATTTTTGGCTGTGAATACAAAGAATATTTTAAAACAGTAAATAATGAGAATTACAAATAGGAAATAAGGTTTAAATTGTGCAAACGTTAACAAAAGACACCCATAGGAGGTACTATAAAAAGTTAAACGGTGCGAGTGTTGTCGTATGCATGAAAGTGTGAATGATAAACCTGTATACCTTGATAGAAAACAAATTGGGAATCATAAGACGTCTGTGGCTGTCCAAACTGTATAATTTGGGAATAACTGTTGGATTTGTGGTTGCTTAAACCATATAACCCGTTAAAAACAATTGGGAACATAAAGCTAAAGTGATGAATTGTGTGACTGAACTAAAACGTTTGAACTGATACATTTGAAATATAACGTTTGGTGTTTGAAATAGCATAATACTGCTTTTGAATAGTTGTGTCGAAAACAATTCGGTTTAGTATTTGATTTGAGGTTTGATGTTTGACATAGAATAATACTGGTTTTAGGTGCTTGGTTTGGGCTATTTGGTTTATTATTTGATTTAAAGTTTGATGTTTGACCGTGCAAAATACTGGTTAAACAATTAGACCGAAATAATTCGGTTTATAAACGTGCACCAACTTTTAACTAATTAGGTGGGAATTATTTGATTTAAATAAATGGACTGGAGTACTTTGAGTAACGGCGGAATATTGGAGGCGCGCTGGGACGAGAAGCAGCTCCTCACAGCTCCTCAAAAAGGTAGAGTTGCGAGGGAGGGGCTGGAGAGAGCGAAAGTGTGGCTTTGGAGCCAGAAAAGACTGGCAGTTGGCTGGGAACGCATGTGGGTATCTGACGAGAGAATGTTCTAAACTTGCTCACCGAGCGTAGACGTGCGTTGGGTGAGAAAGTAGAGAATGTTTACATTTGCATTTTTGGTAATTTGGCAGGCGCTCTTGTCTAGAGCGATTTATGGGAGCAATTGGGGTTGAGTGCCTTGCTCGAGGGCACATCGGCAGATTTTTCGCCTGGTCGGCTCGGGGATTGTAACCGGCGACCTCTCGGTTGTTGGCGCGGCGCTATTGGTCACTAAACTGCCAGCCGCCCCATATGAGTTTAAGATTGTGGCGTTGTTGGATAATATGATGGCGGAATAAACTGACCATAAGTAATGTTGTTTTAGACGTAATGTATAATATAGTACAAAACAAATAGAGGGTTAAATTGAACTAATTATCATGGTAGAGCTAACGTAGTACAGTGAGGGAACTTCATTTTGTGTCAGAGGGTAAGATGAGATCATTAATGGTACTATTAGTGGAAATCTATTTATCATTTCAAGGCATGGAGTAACAATCTGCATTTATGAGTGTAAATTCCACGGCTGATGTGTTGATTGAATGGGTACGATGGAGTATTTGGTTTGGTAATGTTGAATGGACTATTTGTAGCGTGTTTATGGGTTAAATAGAAAAACTAAATTATACAATAGGGAATCAAAAGGAGAGAGAGTTTTTTGCTGAGGTGAAAGCTACTGCGATTTTCATTTGGTGACGTCACTTGCTCTATGAGCTGGGAGTAGTTACTTTGAGAGCATCGCAGATGGTGTGAAGTGACTGGCGATGTCCCTGGTTCGAACACAGGTAGGGACAGTAGACAAAGCTTTCGCAGTGGGGCTATATACCTAAATTACTATGTGGATTGAGAAATGTAAAAGATTGAATTAGATAGCTTAAATAGAAGTATTCTAGAAAAGTCTATGAAAATATGTTATAAGGTTACCATGCGCTCTCCCCGAAGGAGCAAGGGGAGGGTGAGAGACAGTATAGTTCATATGATAAGAATGTCATTAAGCGTATGCTGACCAACGATAGCAAGTATTTGTTTTATTAATTAGGGCATAATCAGAGAGAACAGTTAAATACATTGAATAGCGAACTGAAATGGGTTAGCGGGAAAATACAGAATAATTGGACGATTTTAAAACGATAATTTATTTTGGTTAGGATGAAAGTATGCATTGGCTGTTGTGCTGGGGAATAGCGCCAGCCTGTAGTGGGTTATGGATTTGTTACATAAACGTATATTTTAAATTAAAGTGATGGAATAGGCTACAATTATAACATTATCAGAAAAAAGACACAATTTAATGTGAAATAGTTATTACACGTATTATTGATAGCTATTACAGTTATTATCATTGATCCAGTAATGATATAAGGATAGTAGAGGAAGGCAGGGGATTTAATCTCATTTAGGGAAGTTATATTAGGAAGAAAATACCATTAAATGAGGGAACATTTGATGTAACCATGATTGTATTGGCTAAAAACTCAAATATGACATTTACAGGGAGGACAGGAACAATAGAAGGGAAGACAGGTTTTCCTAGGGGGTTGAATAAATAATTGATAAATGGATCATTTGAGATGAGATCACATGTAGCAGAGCTAGGGTAATCAATTAAATAATCATTGTATACTCGAGGAATTTTGAGTGGTTTAATGGATTAGTTAGGAGGAATTAGAATGATACAAACAATTATTGATGGGTTAAGACTGGGAATATCTATCATGTTTTGTGTGTACTACCATCTTTAGATTATAACTAGGAGAAAGAGATTAGCTCATCTCAGTTAGGCAGTATTTAGGTCATAAAAGTGAGCTATCAAATTGAGTGAGGCCTGGCTATTTGTGATTGTTGTTTTTTCAAATTGGGTTAAAATGGGTTCACAGAGCCAGAGGCTGTACAGAGAAAGGTGGAGCCCCCATGTTGCCCCTAGTGAAAGAACATTCAGAGGAATGGTTAACACTAGGTAAATGGATAAAACAGGGGAAAAACATTACTGACTGGCAGAATACACCAAATGGGGATCAGTATGGCCACTCCACTGGGAGATATAGAAGAAAGTTAAATTGGAGAGCAAAAACCCAGCCCAGTGTCCATCTGGAGATAAGTTTTAACGGATGACAGGAAGAGATTTTCTTAACTCAGGAACAGGAGGCTGAGTTAGAAGCAATCCGTTCAAATTATGGTCACAAGGATAACAGATGTAGGACTAATTAAGGGGGTAGCTCCAGTACAAGTGATTCTCGATTCGATAATAGACCATACCAAAAGCAATATACTATGAAACCAGAAGCAATAAAAAGGGATAACACCTACATTTGAGCATTTACTTAAGGGAGGGGTGATAATTCCTGGAGATGAGGTACAATGAAACTCTCCAATATTTCCTGTTAGAAAGGAGGCACCTAGCGCCGACTGGAGGATGGTCATGGACTTGCAGGGGGTTAATAGAAATATCATTGCTGAAATACATTGCTGAACCAATTGAAACCAGAGAACTCCTATTTTACAGTGATAGACTTAGCTAATGCTTTCTTTAGTATGCAAGTTCGTCCGGATAGTCAGGGGTGGTGTAACGATCCCGGCAGTCTGAGTCGGGTCCTGTCTGGTGACTAGTTTTTCTGTTCGTGATCTCCAGTTTCCCGAGGGTTCGGGAACGCTCCGGGGAGCTCTCTTGATTTCCGCACCTGCATCCCATCAGCAATCTGCACACCTGGTCCTGATCATCACCCTTCTTAGGCTCTGGCCTAACATCCAGTTCCTGCCGGATCGTTAGCCATGAACAGTAGGTGTACCAGAGTATCAGTCTTTGAGCCTAGCGTTAGTTTTGTTGTTTTTGCACCGTGTTGGGTTGTTGCTTACTTACCCCCGTTTTGTTCCATCTGCAGTCACCCGTCCGGAACCTTCATCCAACCTCTGCCTGGTGGTCGGCGGCTGCCGACCCAGGATGGGATCAACCACTGCACCCCCAACAACTAATCAACGCCGCCCGCTCTGTTCCCCGGATTATTCAGCATCACTCTTGAATTTGTAATAAACACTCACCTTCGTTTCGACTTACCTTGTCCTGGTCTGCTTCTGGGTTCTGGCTTAGCAACTCGTGACAGGTGGTTTGGCTTTACATTTCAGGAAAGGAAATGGACTTAGGCTAGGATGCCTCAAGGCTACTCGGAAAGTCTTACAATCTTAGCCCAGGCTATAACTAAACATTTGGGAAAGTTTGAACCTAGGGAAGGAAGCAAATGTTAGTTTATGTAGATGATATTATATTGGCTAATCCCACTCAGGAGGGATGTAAGAGGGATACAATCCAATTGTTAACCTTCCTGGCAGAACAGGGACACAAAGTGAGCAAAAAGAAACTTCAACTTTGGTAGAGCGAGGTCATTTACCTAGGACACACTATAACACAGGAGGGGCGAATGTTAAACTCATCTAGGAAAACTGCTATATTTGGAGCGCCAAAACCGTTAAAACAAAAAACAAATGATGAGCTTATTGGTAATGATAAAGTGCTGTAAAGTTTGCATACTCCATTATGTACTGCATACGGGTAAATTAAGTGATCTTATCTATGGGAAGGCAATGGTAGCCCATGGTAAAGTAATTTGGAACTCTAAGGAGGCATACATACATCAGGGATGTTATCCAAATGGTAGA
The DNA here is from genome assembly GCF_020615455.1 of Coregonus clupeaformis. Classification (NCBI taxonomy): domain Eukaryota; kingdom Metazoa; phylum Chordata; class Actinopteri; order Salmoniformes; family Salmonidae; genus Coregonus; species Coregonus clupeaformis. The sequence continues at coordinate 2,525,359 of NC_059220.1, forward strand.
GAGTAACGAGGGATATGACATTGGTAGTGATTTAAAGATGATGAAGTTTTTGGGTGGGCTATTAGATATAACTGGGTTAATCATGAACATAAAGATTTTTATTCTTTGTTGCTAGACAGAAGACTTAGGTGACTTAAAAAATAGACTTGTCATGTCCAACAATTAGTCTTCAGGTCAAGCCCGGGAGAGCCTGGGTAGAACAGAGTTTGAACTAAACATGAGTGTTTTTACAAGATAAGAGATTGAATGATTGGATTACTAATTGATTCTGAACTGGATGAAAGTTGAATTTAGCTGCCATAAAAGACAAAGGAAGTGGGAGGAGTAATAAAGAAGCAAAAGATAATCTAAAAAATGAAAGGCATGGCAATTGGATGATAAATTGCATAAGGAAGGGTTTAGAAAGGTGGTAATATTGACACATGGGCAAATCATGTGTCAAAAAAGGGGGAGTGATAGGATTAAATAATAGTGATAGGATTAAATAATAGTGATAGGATTAAATAATAATGATAGGATTAAATAAAATAAAAAAAACAACAATAGAAATTGAGAGCTCAACATGTATGTGTGAAGATAGTTTATTAACCACACCCGTATGTCAGAGGTTTTGTGCCCCACAGGTGAACTAAAGGAGAAGGTGACCCACTCTATCACACCAGGAGACTGGGTGTGGATCCAGTCCCTAAAAGAAGAAAAAACTGGAAGCAGGCCTGTTGGAAAGGGCCCTATCAAGTCCTATTAGATCCATCTGGGTGCATGTCACACACTGCAAAAAGGTAAACCCAGTTACACCTGATGAACAAACACAGAGTTAGGAGAAAGATCCGATCACCATTAGGGCTCGGGGGTTGGCTCCTTAACGAAGATTCCCTTACCCTGTCTGATCATCCCTGTGTGAGTTTGGTAGAAGGTGAAGTAATGGGTTGGCGTCTGACATGTTCTCAGGGCAAGGGTGGGGATTCACAGGTCTCCTGACGGTAGGTAGCTGTCTGATTGTGGGGGCCATATTCCTAACACACTCAAACCCTTCTGATCAGCCAAAAGTAGTAGTTAACCTAAAACAAGTTGATAAAATAATACCTGAGCACAGTCTATGAAGGCATAGGAGACAGCTAGACGTAGGGAAAGGGGAAGATTAGGGACTTTAGGGGAGGACATCACTGTATGTGTGTCGCCGTGTACATCCTGGGACTATGTAGTTGCTTATGTCGAGAGCGTGGGGGATGTGTAGGTCTCCGTGCACAGTTTAGGGACAGGTGAAGTATTGTGAAAATAGGTGTCGTATCGGGTGAATGGTGGCAATTATTGCTGATAAACAAAGGAGTCCGCTCATACTGAACTTTGATCCTAAGGTTTATTCAGTTCACAAGCTTTCAGCATAAGTGACAGATGACATGACATCCGGAGAGCGACGCCTCAGAATGGCCGCTCTGCCCTTTCATCGTTTAACCCCTACTTATAAACAATGCAAAAAGATGGGCTCCCTCTTCTGGCCAATCACCAGTCTCCCCTGTCCACAACACACTTCCTGTCTGTTGTATGTGGCGTTACACTAAAACATTCCCTCTTGATACTAAAATCAACATTCTTTCAGTTCCACTTAAAAACATTTAACAAAGGCATAATCCCAATACACGACATTTCCCCCCTTCGAGACGAACTAAAAGTCTCGAAAACAAACAGAATAGGATTATGACAAGTGACAATTTATCTTATTGAGTATCTTTAACATTAAACCAAAAACATTCTTCTCTAGAGTGTAAATACCTTTCTATGAAATATGAACAACTGTTTATGAAGTGTGAATACATTACTATGAAATATGAACAAATCTTTATGGAGTGTAAGAGCGAAAAACTGTCCGGCAACCTTCGTTATCCATCCATCCATCAATCAAGACAGTAAAATTCTCTCACGGTCCCTCTGCCCCAGGCAACCACCTCGGTACTCCCAATAAACTCATAAACCATGTAAATGCATTTGAAACTATGATGCAATTAAATACACATGTAAGCCCCTGCAAACAAAATCCTATCCAAAAAATATCCACTCTAAGGCTGGTCAACCCATTGGACCCTATAGTGGACCTCTCCCTGCCTAGACTCCCTGTCCCTAAGCATTCACGAAATAAACAAAAACATCTAAGTTCCTCACATGTATTCAATAACATCAAACATCACTCTACAAAACTTAATACCTAAGAATATGACACAATTATGTATTACACATCAAATATGTCTATATTTCATTGCAGACACTGGAATGTAGTCCACTACACTTCATCTCCCCGTAGTCTCGACTTCCAATGGACTGTTGATGATGGAATCGGAATCTCTCCACACCCTCCTTGTTTCATCTCCTCCAGTCATATTGTCCCTTCATATTGTCCTTGTTTGAGTATTTCAATCTCCACATGTCCCCCAAATGCTTCTGAAAGAAAAGGAAAAACCAAACAGTATCTTTTGCAAAACAAACACTTTCAAATTAAACATCAATATCAACTAAGAATATAGAAATTATATATAAATGATGTATGAATCACATTAACCCATTTCCCCCCTTTGATTCATAAAATCATACCAAAATCACACTAATATTGAGAAGAATTTTTTTTTGGGAAAAATGATCAAATAATCAAAAATGATATTTATCCATTCAGTTCCACTTGTCCATCTTCATCCAGATCAGGAACAGTCAACACCGGCATCTGAGTGTTGTCTCCAGGCATCACTCTCCAACCTATCTCAATATCATAGCTTTCTCAAAGGTCAGTAACAAATTACAAACATCACACACAGTGCTATCAAAGCTGCAACTAAAATCTGAACCATCACTGCCCCTACTGGCCTACCTGATCATGCAACCAAGTCTTCGCTGACTTCCGCTCCTTCAGATATACCAAATGCATCCCTTATATTCTTCAATGCATATATAACCCTAGTGATAATATCTGAACTATCTGGACTCAAAGTATAACTAACATTATCAATATGATCTTCCCAAATATTACACCATACCATGGAAAAAGTCCCCCCTTCTCCCTTAGATTTATACTTCAATGATAGGCTTGAAGACTATGACATGTAGCCATGCCTCTTTTCATCCAATTTCAAACCTAGCTTTATCTGTGTCCGGTGCTACCCCTCTTATAATGGTAGAAACCTCATATGGAACCTTCCACGTTGACATGTAACAACATCCTGTCCATCCATAATGTAAGAATATATATGCTTTATCACCACAAACCCTCCAAATATCTCTAAAATTCCCCATAGTCACATTGTCAGGCAAAAGCTAATCTTTTAACCATCAAAGTCCTGCTGTTCCTACTACCTGGTACATAAAAAATTACATTATATTTGTCATTACTACCCTTAAGGTCATGCATACCCAAAGTTATCATATAACATCACAATCTGATATTCCCATAAACATACCCCTTACCTCATATGTTTTATTAGAACCAAACAACTTTTAGCCCTCAATGGTTACACCTCAAATGCTTCAGGGTTTGCTGTTACCTGATTTTACTTTCCATCTAACAAATGCACCCAAGTTAATTTACTTAACCCAATACCACCTAACCCTAGGCTTAAACAAATGTTTTGACAATGACATTATTTTATCTGTTACTGATTGTTGTTGCTGATACAACAGTCATGACAAAGCATAAGACTGACACATACTTGATAGAGGTCGAGCGACCGTCTCTAAAATGTTTGGTGCTGGAATTCTCACCAGACATGGACCCTCAAGATTCCTCACTGATCTTACAGAATGAGCTAACCGCTGGAACCAAAGATTCCTACCTGGCCATCTATCTCTAATTTTCACAACAGAAGAATCAAACTACATGCATTTAGTTTTTCTCCTCCCTACATTAAAATCAAAGACCTCATCCTGTACCTCCATTATAGTATCATTCACTATTTCAGATGAATCTATATTGTCTCTACCACTATCTGCTTTCCTATTTTAACCCTATTCGTACTATCATTGACAGCACTCTCCATCCGTAACATAAACCCCTGAGTCTAAAATTCCCCATTTAATTTCAGAAAAGTTGTTGTCGGTGTCATACTTCCTACATTTGCTATTGCCATCGTATCATTAATCCCTTCCAAAGTTACCATTAAAGTAGTTGATCTAGTTGATGTATTAACACTCTTAACTACTTCTAGTGCGAAAGTTCCCGATATCCTCTGTGTATTATCTACTGTTGGAGTGACTACTGTAATATACTCCTCCTGAACTCCTTCGGTGACTGTGGAAGCTTCAACAGATTTCAAATCTTCCATTATAGGCGTCACTTTACGAATTACATAGCCCTTTAACCAATAATTCTTAACCGGAACAAATTTTAATGCTTGCACTAGATAAGTACACATATTCTCCCTAATCTTCTCTTATCATTACGCAAAATAAGTGAACAGTCACTCATAACCCTCTTCCACTTCATATCGTTGTACAAGCTATATCTCCTTTGATTAGGTTCAACAGCTTGCTTCTACTTCTGGTCCTGATAACAATACTTCTTCTCCATAATTATCTCTCCATGTGGGAGGAACGTCCCCATCCTAACCCTAAACACAGCGTTCCCCTAAAATGGGTGCTGGAGATATTGGTTCCCTTATAACCAAATGCGATATATTTATGGCTTTAATAACTATCAATGTTGAAAGAGTTAAATTGCTTCTCACTGTTGTTTTAATATATTGAAGTGTTAATGTCCTTAGTTACTTCTAGTTTTCCCCAAAGAAAAGTTGTCTTTGCTTGTACTTCCATCTATCACCACTAGTGTCACTTTTTCCCAACTCTCAGTCCTATCTCTAATCCCTGACTTTCAAACTTTTGATTATAAAAAATACACCTATAATTACCTTGATCTCCCTGCTCTAAAGTGTCCTTCACCACTGTTCTCTCTCTCTTACTACTAACTTTGAAACTTAGCTTACTGTCTTAGAGTTCCTTCAACCTAGTTCTCCTAACTTATTTTAATCTAATCTTTTCTCCTAACCTTTAAAAACCTTTTCCACTGATTTATTCACAAAATCCCTTTACCACCAATTTTTAGGATATGTGATTGGGGAAGTCCCCACATGCTTCTGACTTCTTCTTTACACACAGACTTGGCAAACGACTAAACACCTTTTAGCCTAGCCTGAAATCTCTTAGTGTAAGAATGTAACCCAGAATAACAGTCACCCCTTTTAACTTTATTTTTCAGACAGATTGTCTAATAGGCAGTCTAATAGATTATCATCCTTCCTATGATATTATCTTTTTAAGCAAATATGATTCCCAAAAACCCTACTTTTTAAAATCCTCTATCAGACAGCCGTCTAGTGTACATCTTATCGTACAGTTCAATTTACACAACGCATCTCTTCCCAATAATGCAATAGGTATATGCTCTAATATTAGTATCTTAAGAGTAATTAACTGTTTTACTACCTCAAATCCCTATCCTAATTAGTTAATTTTACATAGTGAGATGTTTAACCTCTTTAGGCTCAACACAGATACGTTTTTACACTATTCACTATCACTTCTCATAGTCCTCTGGTTTTACTTCAATTGTTAGCTATTTTCTCTTCTTCTCTAATCGGTGCTATCAGCTGACACCCCCCTTTGTATCTTCTAGGCACTAACAGGTGATCTCGACTGCCCCTGTATCTTCCTTAAAAATGTTCTCTGTTGTTTCCTCCTGACTTGTTGCAGTCACAGGTAAAGTAACCAATCTGTCCACAATTATAACAGTCTTCTGAAAGTTGCCGGAAGTGTAGCTGAAATCTTCCTCCTCCTTCTAAGCCTTCTCGTCCTCTTCCTCTCCAATTCTGTGTCTGTCCAGAAACTGGCTGTGGATATGGAACACCTGGTACCCCCTTGGCTGGTACAATTGCATTTGATATTGTTCAGTTGAAGCTGTAACAGTGATTGTTGATTTGGTTCACTCTGATTCTTCATAACCAAAGCTTCTCTTCTCCACCAGTTGTATGATTGAGTTTTCTGAGAGTTTCTTGATCCTGTTCTTTCTTGCTGTTGACATATCAGGATTCTTCAAAAGCTTATATTCTAAGTTCTGTCCTCAAAATATCATCTTCCATCATCTTCTTACTTTTCTTCAGCATCTTGGCCTCAATGTATTCTTCTTCTCCTCCAATTCTTGGGATTATTTTCTCAGCAGGTTTTTGTTTGAGAATGAAGGGCAACTTTTGTTTCATTTGCCGGATAACCTAGCAATACTTTAGTTAAAGGATTACCATTTTGTATTATATCAACCGGTGTAATGACTTTTTATAGCCTTGATGTCGTTTTTCCCCATTGTAACAACCCTTTTATATTCCTTTATCGTTAATTATTTTATATAACCCAATCAATTAAAAATCATGAATAATTAAAACCAATTTTTATTCCTATATCCTATGTCACCAATTTATCAATTAGTGGTGACTATCTTACCACAACCCATCAAATGCAAATGTAAGTTAGTCAACTTCAAAGCAATCCCAAAAACAAAGCCTCTAACCCTTCAACACTACAATTCCCATAAACCCTTATCTTAATTTTACAGAATAATGTCAGTCCCTGATTTCCAACCGAACTGTAATCCAGCCCAGTGATGCACAGAGACTCCAAAATGCAAATTTTATTCAAATCAGTATTTGCCAAGCCTATGTGAAATTGTCATAACATCACATATCCTGTTAGGGGAAGATTTTGTGAACTAGCCTGATATCTGATCCGATCCTTTGTCGCGTCACATGATGTCACGTCAGCACTTCCTGTATCTCCTCTCTCTCTCCTCTCGCTTATCGTTCCTCTCATATGACAGAAGAACAAAGACACAGAATAACATTTTAGTAGTTAATGCAATTACTGAGTATTTCCAACCATTCAATATTCGATCGTTCTACATTTGCTCTAAGAATTAACTCAGGAATAATTATTGATCGCTCAAAAACATTTTATTTAAGTTTAATCGTCTTCTAATTCAATTTATTATAATCCGTCAATATATCTCTCTCATTTATCAATTCAATAGGTCACAAAACAAGTTTAATCTTTAACCCAACCGCCGCTTTACAACTAGAATACTCGTGTCCAAATATCTCTTTGTCTGTGTGTTTCTCTGTCTTCCTGCAGCCCCCAACAGAAATATGACCCATTAGCAAAAACGTGTTGTAGTTTAGTACCGTAAACCAAAACGTGTCCTAATCTCGTGCCATAAACTCCCCCTTTCTGTAGTGTAGTGTCGCAAAATTAAACGCATGCGCATACATTCTAAAATACTTTTTCACCGTGGAAAGGAGATTCTTAGACCTCTCCCCAACCCAAATAGACGGTTGACAGTCCTGCTGTACCTCCTTTTCCCGCTCATAGTCAAACAACATTTAACAGCGCTCACAAAACATAGAACCTGAATTCCACATACAAACATAATTTAAGAGGCTTTAATCCATCGCAGTGGACCTCTACGGTCACATGTTAGCATGCAGCATATTAGCATTTAGCCTTAGCATTTAGCCTTAGCCTGTATGCACCATGTAGCATAAAAACAATGTACCCGACATTGCGTCTTTAATTACTGTTTCCTTTCTCCTAACTTTAGGCTGCCGTGAGTATGGCTATTTATATGAGCGGTCCCCCCCACGCAAATATCATGTCGGACAGAAGATGGGCAAGCAACCCCCACTAAATCTACAACCAAACTCCAGTCTAAAACTGACCTGAAACCCATAACGCGTTACCAGGATTTTATGGCCCACCATGCGGTCGCCCCGTTTGTTACGAGGGCTTATCAAATCCTGCAATGTCCTAACTTGTATACATATCTTGGCCCCGATTGTTCTTGACTTACTATTCAAGCAACACATCTCTATAAACAATCCATAAACTCTAACCACTTTTGCGCTGTTTTTAAAATTTTATAATGATTAGCCAGACCCCCAGTCATCAGCAATAACGCCACCCGAGGCACGGTCGTATGGTACATTTCTCCAGTGTACAATCACATAGCATCCAACCTAACAATCTCCAAAGCTGTGAGGAAAACTCACCCTTTTCTGGCACTTCAGACCGAGTTAGCTTGGCGGCTACGCATGAAACAAAGGAGGATTGCAGACCAGCCCCACGTTGGGCACCATTTGTCGTATCGGGTGAATGGTGGCAATTATTGCTGATAAACAAAGGAGTCCGCTCATACTGAACTTTGATCATAAGGTTTATTCAGTTCACAAGCTTTCAGCATAAGTGACAGATGACATGACATCCGGAGAGCGACGCCTCAGAATGGCCGCTCTGCCCTTTCATCGTTTAACCCCTACTTATAAACAATGCAAAAAGATGGGCTCCCTCTTCTGGCCAATCACCAGTCTCCCCTGTCCACAACACACTTCCTGTCTGTTGTATGTGGCGTTACACTAAAACATTCCCTCTTGATACTAAAATCAACATTCTTTCAGTTCCACTTAAAAACATTTAACAAAGGCATAATCCCAATACACGACATAGGGAATTACCAGAAATGGCAGTGCGACCCATAGAAGGGTAGGTACTGTCTGAAAGTCTGAAGTACGCAAAAACAGGTTACAGACCTGACAAGTGAGATATCCTCTTCAACTGGGGCACCCTATAGAGTAAACCTCTCTGAGGGAGGTAGTGAGACAGTGCAACCTATAGACCTGAAGAAAGTAGGACAGGTGGAGACGGGGTGTAGGAATCTTGACCGGTGGTTGGAATGGATTTAGTATACGGCAAGAACTATGTCTAAAGAGGACTGTTATGCCTGTGGGACAGCCAAACCAAGGTTAACAACTACTCTGTTCCCCTTGACAGGCTTTGACTCTCTGTCAGGTTTATCCTCCATACAAGCCACCTGGGAATGTGGTGAAAGAGTCTTGTAGTAACTTGCACTATCTGTATCCCCCGATAACAAAGTCATCCCGACCTAGGTTGCCTCCGTTTGAAGTCTCAGGGGATTCTAATTGTTATTCTAGGACTAGTAAGATAGGATACAGAGTAGGGCATCTTAGCTCTGCTCCTACACAGAGAATATCACAACTGAAAGAGACCATGACTAATCTCTCCTCTTTGTTGCAGCCAGAGGATTGTAGGAACTAAAACCAGGCCCGTGCTGACATCTGATGGTTGTGTGGTGATAACTGATTGTGAACTCACCTACATACGCAAACAATCAAACGTGTCAGAGACTGGTGAGTTGTCACGTAGAATGTAGGACCTCCTCCCGGGATCCTTTGATGAAAGGATCCTTTGATGGGGTAGGAGTACCTCGAGAGGTTCCAGAACAATTCAAAGCTAGGAATCAGATCGCAGTTGAGTTTGAATCAAGTATTTTTTGGTGGTCAACAATTAATAAAAACGTAGATTGGATAAATTATATTTACTATAACCAGCAAAGATTTATAAACCACACTTGTGATGCAATAAAGGGATTAGATGAGCAGACAGCGGCAACTATCTTAATGACAAGGCAGAATAGAATAGCTTTAGATATGCTTTTGGCTGAGAGGGGCGGAGTTTGTGTTCTGTTTGGATCTATGTGCTGTATTTTCATCCTCAAACAATATAGCACCGGACGGGTCAGTGACAAAAGAGCTTCATGGGAGTAACTACACTGACGAACAAACTGGCTGAGAGATCTGATATTGATAGCTCCATAAACGGTTGGTTTGATAACATATTTGATAAATGGAAAACTATTGTTGTAACTATTCTGGGTGAAGTTATAGCCTCTATGGGTATACTTGTTCTTTGTGGATGTTGTCTTATTTCCTGTGTCTGAGGTTTGGTGAGAAAGGAGATGGAGAAGGTGATTTCCCACAGATGGTGAGATAAGGCCCAATCCTGGACTCCAACCTAGGAATGGAGGATATGACCTACCAGGCTTGGTGGAGTGACACTAGAGGGTGTCTAAAGGGGGCCAAAATATACTTCTCTGTTTGTGTTTTATGTTTTAATAGTCTTATGTTTTGTGTTCTATTAATCCTGTGTTTTATGCTTTATTAATCAAGTTAACCATGTGAATGTTTGTATTTTCTTATGTGATGGTTTGAAGTTCCTTGGTGACTGGTAACAATTTGCAAGTGGGGTGTAGATGGACTGAGGGTTTGAATTTTTTAGTATCATTATGGCCTATTAATAAAAGTGTGATTTTTTGTTTGTATTGTATTATAATGAATGACAATCTGTGTTTTCTTATTTTTTGAATCACACCTTATGAGGTGTGAAAAGGGGGACTATTGGGGATTTATTATTCTCCTAAATTGATGGGATGACTAACTTAGAAAGAATGCAGTCTTGACTGGGCTAATGTAGGCTGTGACCCCTGGCAAGGCTGTGATTGATGTGAAGAGCTGTTTTAGGGGTTAAAATAAGATAAGGATTGTGTCTTCAAATGCTAGACTATAATAGTTATTTGTGATCTGTGAGCCTTCCTTTGACTAGGAATGATGTCTAAGGGAGCTGGCTCTTCTCTCTATGATAGGTTGTTATGATAATCTTGTGCCTGGCTGAAGTGTGTAACAAATGGCGCCGAGGAGATGAGAGCAACCCCTGAATCAACGGATTGGCTGAGAAAGTTTAAACCACGCTCAAGTCTTTACTCTAATTGGCCAGCAGAGAAGTGGGAAACTCCCTCTGTCAGAGTATTTGGGTATTGTTTCTGGAACAATGTGTTAGTTGTCTGGGGTGTTCTGCGAGACATCTCAGAGAGCCCGTATATACGAAACATCATATTTACCATTGAAGGTTTTTGCATTAATTAAAATAACTAGTATACCTTAGAAGTCGTGTTGACCTCTTTTGTTCCTAATACCAGATTTGAATTGACGCGACTTTGACAGTAGCGATAAACTTTCAACACCATGGCCAGCTGAGAGATGGGACCTGGGCAGTGGACAGCACCGCGCCTGTCGCTCAATGAGAGAAGACCGCAAGCCAAGCAGCACCTGCGTTGGGCTGGTGTGCCACACTGCAGGCAGGCATGTCAGCTATTTGAGAGCATCAATTCTGGTCGGTCGCTGATCTACAAGTCATGATGAGTAGGGGAGTTATTTAAGATGCAAGATCATTTGTAGATCATTGACCTTCTCTGCAATGCATATTGTTCTTATTCCCCTAACTTGAAAACTGTAGCCTACATTTATAGGAAATAGTTGGTTGATTATTTTGAAATACTGCCCTCCGACTCGTCAGTTGTGGCTAATATCATTTCCAATACATCTGACAACATAACTTGGATAAAGATGCACCACAGGTCTCAACAAAGACGTTTCAAATTGTCTCCTTTATTATGTTATTGACAACAACAACAAAACAAATCGAAATAAACAAATTGGCAGAAATTATTCAAATTAAGGTTAATTTCATGCATAATTCCCTGAAATAAAAACAAACGTTTCATAGCGAGGAAGTAAAAAACAAACAAACAACTAAACAAAAATGATCAAAAATGAACAATCCAACTATCTGAAGTACAGTGCCATTATGAGTGGATAGCAAGGTGTGTGTTGTGTTGTTGTGACATTATGAGTGGATAGCAAGGTGTGTGTTGTGTTGTGTGAACATCTTGAATTGAATTCAATCAAATCTGGAATCTGGATTTTCAGGTACCGTGGGTTGCTAGGTAGGGACACTATAACCGTGGACGAACACATTGACTGCATGCGTCCCAAATGACACCGTATTTCCTATGCAGTGCCTTGCAAAAGTATTCATCCCCCTTGGCGTTTTTCCTATTTTGTTGCATTACAACCTGTAATTTAAATTGATTTTTATTTGGATTTCATGTAATGGACATACACAAAATAGTCCAAATTGGTGAAGTGAAATGAAAAAAGTAACTTGTTAAAAAAAATTCTAAAGAATAAATAACAGAAAAGTGGTGCGTGCATATGTATTCACCCCCTTTGCTATGAGGCCCCTAAATAAGATCTGGTGCAACTAATTACCTTCAGAAGTCACATAATTAGTTAAATAAAGTCCACCTGTGTGCAATCTAAGTGTCACATGATCTGTCACATGATCTCAGTATATATACACCTGTTCTGAAAGGCCACAGAGTCTGCAACACCACTAAGCAAGGGGCACCACCAAGCAAGCGGCACCATGAAGCCCAAGGAGCTCTTCAAACAGGTCAGGGACAAAGTTGTGGAGAAGTATAGATCAGGGTTGGGTTATAAAAAAAATATCTGAAACTTTGAACATCCCACGGAGCACCATTAAATCCATTATTAAAAAATGGAAAGAATATGGCACCACAACAAACCTGCCACGAGAAGTCCGCCCACTAAAACTCACGGACCAGGCAAGGAGGGCATTATTCAGAGAGGCAACAAAGAGACCAAAGATAACCCTGAAGGAGCTGCAAAGCTCCACAGCGGAGATTGGATTTTCTGTCCATAGGACCACTTTAAGCCGTACACTCCACAGAGCTGGGCTTTACAGAAGAATGGCCAGAAAAAAGCCATTGCTTAAAGAATAAAATAAGCAAACACGTTTGGTGTTCACCAAAGGGCATGTGGGAGACTCCCCAAACATATGGAAGAAGGTGCTCTGGTCAGATGAGACTAAAATTGAGCTTTTTGGCCATCAAGAAAAACGCTATGTCTGGCGCAAACCCAACACCTCTCATCACCCCGAGAACACTGTCCTCACAGTGAAGCATGGTGGTGGCAGCATCATGCTGTGGGGATGTTTTTCATCGGCAGGGACTGGGAAATGGGTCAGAATTGAAGGAATGATGGATGGCGCTAAATACAGGGAAATTCTTGAGGGAAACCTGTTTCAGTCTTCCAGAGATTTGAGACTGGGACGGAGGTTCACCTTCCAGCAGGATAATGACCCTAAGCATACTGCTAAAGCAACACTCGAGTGGTTTAAGGGGAAACATTTAAATGTCTTGGAATGGCCTAGTCAAAGCCCAGACCTCAATCCAATTGAGAATCTGTGGTATGACTTAAAGATTGCTGTACACCAGCGGAACCCATCCAACTTGAAGGAGCTGGAGCAGTTTTGCCTTGAAGAATGGCCAAAAATCCCAGTGGCTAGATGTGCCAAGCTTATAGAGACATACCCCAAGAGACTTGCAGCTGTAATTGCTGCAAAAGGTGGCTCTACAAAGTATTGACTTTGGGGGGCTGAATAGTTAAGGCACACTCAAGTTCTGTTTTTTTGTCTTATTTCTTGTTTGTTTTGCAAGAAAAAATATTTTGCATCTTCAAAGTGGTAGGCATGTTGTGTAAATCAAATGATACAAACCCCCAAAAAATCCATTTTAATTCCAGGTTGTAAAGCAACAAAATAGGAAAAATGCCAAGGGGGGTGAATACTTTCACAAGTGCACTGCTTTTGACCAGAACCCTATTTACAATAGTAGGGCACTATATAGGGACTAGAGTGCTATTTGGGATACATTTTCTGTATCTTACAGACAAAGCTATACGGTAGATATCTGTCAACCAGTATAGCAGCTTTGATTTAATTCCGTCCAGTTTCGTCATGACACCTAAGTTGTAATAAGACATACAGTAAGTGTATAAAATATGTAAATATATATTTATATACATATATAAATATACAAACATACTATGTGAGGATGCTTCTGACCAAATAGACATTAAAATCAATAATCGTTGACATGTATAAATTGAAATGCATTGAAATTCAGTGTTTCCCGCAAGTTCAGTCAATTCCGTGTGAATCAAAGTGTCAAAAAGCATCAGAGTGAATGTCATTAACCAAGACTCCAATGTTAGTCAGTTTAACAGTTATGGTAGTCTTACTAGATCTTCTTGGCACGTGTTTTTCCCATTTCCTTCAATATGCTGCTGGTACATGTAATATTGGTTATGATGATACGTGATGGGGCTCAGGCCCTTTGTAGGTTGTGTCACCTTAATAACATTGTCTGTGTCCCAAAATGGCACCCTATTCCATTTATAGTGCACTACTTTAGACCAGAGCCCATAGGGGTGAGAGGAAATAAGTCAATAGAGACGGTGAGCTGAACTGAGCTGCCGGAGGGGAAGGAAATGACATCACTTTGACGTTAGAACTTATGCCACTATAGAGGAAATAGGGTGCCATTTGGGACACAACAACGGCGAGATGGACATGATAGAAAAATTGCAATTCATGGCAGAACATAGTACAAGATGAGATACATTGGAACAGAACAGTGTACAAGGTACAAGATGAGATACATTGGAACAGAACAGTGTACAAGGTACAAGATGAGATACATTGGCACAACGCAGATCATTTTGACAGGCTTTTGCAGGAGGGATTGTTTTTACTTTTATCAGCACCAAAACAAGTCCTTATTAAATCTGAATTAGAAAAAAAACTACATTATAAACACCTCCATTTGATCCCCTGGGACATCGGTATAGAGAAAATCCATACCTCTCTTTTTGGATATTTGTGTAAAAACGTATCACAATTTGAAATAAAAAGTTTATTTCAAAGTTGCCACGCATACTCTTATAGCAATGCCGATTCAAAAAAAGAAACAACTTAAGATTTTGTTGCAAATATGGTGATTCGTAATAAATATGTAAACAAAGCAAATATCATGATGACATCACATACAACCATACTCTGTGGACGAAAATATTATCTTGAATGTCCAGTAGGTTCATTTCTATTTTTTTTAAATACTGTTCCCGACTTCTGTAAAATCCAGTGTAATATGGGGAGTGGTTACAATCCAGTGTATTAGTTATGCATCAGCTATTGGATGGAAGCATGTCTGTTGTCCCGCAAAGAACCAATAGGGGGTGGTCTCAAAGACCTTTTCACTTTTGACAGAAATGTTTATTTTAACCACGACAATTCTTCTGGGTACCCATCCATTAAAAACATGTTCTCATCCCTTCACAATATTAGTGACAATGACAGCATTCTCAGCTGTGCTGTACATTTAAAATATGATTGAAACTTTGAGCTGCGTGCCCCAACTTACTTACATCTAAAACTAGCCCCATTTCTTTGTGACCTGACGTTCAAATAAATGACATCGTTTCACATTACACAAACTGGTATCTGGTGCTGTGTGGTGTAGTTTTTTTCTTTTAAGACTGGTAGTATTAAGACGAAGTAAAGGACGGAAGTGCAGTACAGAACAGAACAGCGTCTGTGTGGAGAAGAGACAGGACACACACACACACACACACACACAAACACGTACGAACGTACGTACGAATCAACTCTTCTCACTTGACAAAATCCTGAATACAACCAAGCTAACAAAAATTATATGCCACCAAACTAACAAAATGATCCGCCACCAAACTAACTAAATGATCCGCCACCAAAACTAACTAAATGATCCGCCACCAAAACTAACTAAATGATCCGCCACCAAACTAACTAAATGATCCGCCACCAAACTAACTAAATGATCCGCCACCAAACTAACTAAATGATCCGCCACCAAACTAACTAAATGATCCGCCACCAAACTAACTAAATGATCCGCCACCAAAACTAACTAAATGATCCGCCACCAAACTAACTAAATGATCCGCCACCAAACTAACTAAATGATCCGCCACCAAACTAACTAAATGATCCGCCACCAAACTAACTAAATGATCCGCCACCAAACTAACTAAATGATCCGCCACCAAACTAACTAAATGATCCGCCACCAAACTAACTAAATGATCCGCCACCAAACTAACTAAATGATCCGCCACCAAACTAACTAAATGATCCGCCACCAAACTAACTAAATGATCCGCCACCAAAGGCAACAAATAAGACTGGCACCGTGCTAAATATATTTTTTGGATTGTATGTAGATAAGATAAGTTCTTTAAAAATGATTCGTGAATGATGACGTAGTTTACACACGCACACTTATGTTGACATGCCCGTCGCCACACACGTTACTGTGTTTGTCTGTAAACAAATAGAATGATGTACATATGTGTGTCTAATAAAGCTAGCGTGAGTGTCAGTCCGTTCCCGCTCTTTTGCCAACTCCTAATGGAATTGTCACGCAAATGACTTGACAATGGAGTAGGAAAAACCACAAACAGATCTGGGACCAGGCAGTGATTAAGATGAGATTGACACCCCCTGGTGGTACCTGAGTGTCACTGCGGCTTTCTGTGTCGCCCTCTGATGACCTCATCATGTTACTAGGTTGTATTCATTAGTCGCACACCATAGCAAAACGCTTTGCAACAGAAATAATTTTGCGATGAAAATTAGGATTTCTATTGGACAAAATCAGGTAGGTTCATTTCCCATTTCGTTCTGTTTGTTTCCTAGCAGGGGTTGGGACCAGTTCAGGGAACAGAACCGAAAATATGAAAAGAACGAAATTATTTGAGGAACAGAATCAGAACCGGGAACGAAAGTGATCTATACGGTTCCAGAACAGAACCATTATTTTTAAAAGCATGGGAACCGGTTAATAACGTTATTTTAAGTTCAAGGCATTTTTTTTTTAAATCCCACAAAAATCGCAAAAAAACACCTATGCAAAGCCCTCACTCTGTCACTCAGAAATGTATTCCAGTGTCTGCCTGCCAGCTGGACATCTTTACCAGTGTGTGTGAGTGTAGGATACCTGCCACTCCCCCTTCTGAAGCGTAGGTTACTGTAGCCTACTGACAACTTTACAAGCGTGATACCAAAAACTAGGGAGAGAGATTTTTAATTAAAGAAGAATGGATTAGCTTTTTCAATGCTAGTTAAGGATACTACAGTTACATCGTTTCACGTTGGATTTATTAACTACAAAAAGGTAAGACGTTTTTTTTTATTCTAGTGCTTCTCTGCACACACAAGCTTGTTAGCTAGCTAACGTTAGCTCTGGTCCAACGTTAAGCCAGCTCTCGGAAGTTCAAAGACATTCAAAGTTCCTCCATAGAAGCCGCTCCTCAGTAGGTAGAATTCTGTGGGCCTAATTCAGATAATGCATGTCATAACAGCGCTTCAAGCCAAGCTTCCTCCTCCACCCTCTCTCAGTAAGTGGCAGCGAAGTGCACAGTGTGTGTTTGTCTTTCATTATGATTAAACCATGCTTTTACGGCAAAATACAATTTGCTCTTAAATGACTTTCCTATAAAAAAATGTAATAGCTTACCTGCTCCATAGCAAGCTGCTCTATCCGCACTGATTGGTGAAGTAATTGAAATGTTGAGCTACAATTTCAGAGGTTTAAAAAGGAACAGAAACTAACGATATAAACCAGTACTTTTCTTTGTTTCGAATCGGTTCAAAACTTTATTTTGCTGGTTGGAAAACAGGTGAGACGGAACCCAAAAAAAAAAAAAAGGTTCTGATTCTAAATAATTTTGGTTCCAACCCCTGGTACCTAGTGAATACACCCCTGATGATGTAGCTGTACATTTCAGCTGTTAGGTTCTCTACACAGATTTCAAATAGCCAACAATGAGGTATTTAAATAATAGACTACAGAACAGGTATATAAAGAAAACAAATACCTGATTGTTGGGAGCTTTAAATTAGTATACATGAGTTCACTCTTTAACATTATAAAGCCATGTTTTCTCTCTCTCTCTCTCGAACCCTCTCTCTCTCTCTCCTTTCTTCCCTCCCTCCCTCCCTCCTTCCCTCTCTCTCTCTCCCTCTCTTTCTCTTTAAAATGTCTCTCTCTCTCTCTTTGAAAAATTCACTCCTCGACAAGAGTCACTAGAGGCTCAAAGCCACAAGAGCGTAGAACACATTTCAAACAAATGATAACACTTATTTCCCTTCGAATATGTAACAAATTATTAAGTATCACATTAAATTGAATGAAAAGCTTGTCCAATGAGTCAGGCCATCTCATCTCAACCCTTCTCAGACCATGCAGGTAGTGGGCTACAGATGCAGCTGCAGCCAACGGCTTCCTCATTTCAACAGGTGTCCCATACAAGTCTCTAAGTTCAATATTGGCATCTTGTAGCGCATTTTAACAGATAGAAGAAGTCTCAAGAAATAGATGTTTACAGCAAAGTGCATCATGGAAGACCAGTAGAAAAATACCTCTGAATTATCAATCTGTTACAGTTCTCTGCAGAAACACATTTCTGGGATTTTTGAAAACTTTGTGAGAGCAATATATTTATAGTAATAATAAATTAAAATACAATGTTTTTTTTATATTGATTAATTAGGTAAGATGTAATAGATCTTTAGAAAACATGAAGACGACATCGGGATGCATCTCTAACGGCGCCCTATTCCCTATATAGTGCACTAGAGCTCTATGGGCCCCGGTAAAAAGTATTGCACTGTATAGGGAGTAGTGTGCCATTTGAGACATAAGCATCCTCTTTCCAGTATACGACCCCCCCTATACCAAACCACAGCGGTCCTCTGTAGGACTGAAGAAGCTAAATGTGACAACATTGAAACATATATTCAAAATATACAGAAAATATGGAAATATATGATATATAGAGACATATAGTAGTGAAGTAATGTTCAGAGCAGTTTGATGATGTTGTCCTTGTTCTGCTCCTGTCTTTAGTTTGATAGTTGATCTGTCGTTACTTCGTTTTTCTCCGTTCTTCCTCCTCTCTCCTCTCCTCCTCACCCCTCTCCTCTCTCCTCCTCTCCTCGCCCCTCTCCTCTCTCCTCCTCTCCTCTCTCCTCCTCTCCTCTCTCCTCTCTCCTCCTCTCTCTTATCTTCTCTCTCCTCCTCTCTCCTCCTCTCTCCTCGCCTCTCTCCTCCTCTCTCCTCTCTTCTCCTCTCTCCTCCTCTACCCTCTCCTCTCTCCTCTCCTCTCTCTCCTCTCTCCTCTTCTCTCTCTCCTCCTCTCTCCCCTCCTCTCTCCCCTCTCCTATCTCTCCTCTCCTCTCTCTCCACTTCTCTCTCCTCCTCTCTCCTCTCCTCTTCTCTCCTCTCTCCTCCTCTCTCCTATCTTCTCCTCTCTCCTCCTCTCTCTCTCTCTCTCTCCCCTATCTCATCTCATCTCCTCTCCTCTCCTCTCCTCTCCTCTCCTCTCCTCTCCTCTCCTCTCCTCTCCTCTCCTCT
The DNA here is from genome assembly GCF_020615455.1 of Coregonus clupeaformis. Classification (NCBI taxonomy): domain Eukaryota; kingdom Metazoa; phylum Chordata; class Actinopteri; order Salmoniformes; family Salmonidae; genus Coregonus; species Coregonus clupeaformis. The sequence goes on from NC_059220.1 coordinate 2,544,383, forward strand.
CCCTCCTTTCATTCCTCTCCTCTCTCCTCTCTCCTCTCTCCTCTCCTCTCCTCTCCTCTCCTCTCCTCTCCTCTCCTCTCCTCTCCTCTCCTCTCCTCTCCTCTCCTCTCCTCTCCTCTCTCTCCTCTCCTCTCCTCTCCTCTCCTCTCCTCTCCTCTCTCCTCTCATTCCTCTCCTCTCTCCTCTCTTTCCTCTCCTCTCTCCACTCTCCTCTTTGCCTCTGAGAACTCTGCTGCTGCCTTCGTTCCTTAAAAATAAGAAACTAAGCAAAATAAAAAATTAATACTATGAGTCCATTCAATTGTCACTCATCATCAACAACATATTTTCCATTAATGATATCATATTTTTTGTTCTCCATAATGTAAGATCAGAAAATAGTATCTTTGATTTGTCTTTTTTGTTGTTGTTTAAAAAAAGTTGTTTTCATCAAGGTGTTGAGAAAAATATAGACTTCTT